>NC_053159.1:69217984-69517984 GCF_016835505.1 Polypterus senegalus | reverse complement strand
GTGGTTTCAGTTGTTATGTATAAAGCAATAGGCAGAGATTTTTTAGGGCAGTATACAAATAAGCTTTCTTTGCTTGAGACATGTTTTAATAAATATCTCTGAGGCATATGTTTTTCATATAGCTGACCTCATTAGGATCATTGGCAGTGGAAGCAATGAAACAAGTAGTATTTTTTTTTTGTAATGCTCCATCTTTTTAAGGAAGAGGATCACTGAAATTTTTTTTTTTTTTTACTACTAGGGGGCTCCACCCCCGCTTGCTTCACTCACCTACCCCCGGGTTTGGTTTACCGGATATGCAATTTAAAGAGATTGTCATTTTCATGGGAATTGTTACATATGTATTATTTTCACTTTTACTTTAAAGCTTTTGTATAAATAATATTTGTCCTTTATTTCCGGTCCTGGGCATGGTTAAATCTTTCTCGCAGGATGAGAAAGTTGCCCTCTGCTCGTGTTGTGAAGTGGGGGTGGCTTAACACATGCTAAGGAGTTGCAGTCGGATAATCTGCTGTCTTGTTGCTGCTGGCGAGCTGCGTTTTCTGCTTGTCACGCTTTGCGTCGATCATTTCAAAGCCTGTGCAGCAGCTTTCCTTTTGCCACTTTGTGTCTCTAAACGGTCGCGTTGTGAAAATGGCGGCTGAACGGACGCTAAGGAGAAATGGTCGGATCATCTGCTGGCTTTCTGCTGCTGCTGCTGGCAAGCTGCATGTTCTGCATATTCTGCTTGTCGCTTGTCATTGTTTTAAGAGCTGGGAGCACATGATGTCTGTCTGCCAAAAGCATTCCAACAACCGCTTGGTTAGATGTCCGTGAGCTTGTTTTAAATGTAGTCTCACTGCCTTGTCTCGTGTGACATTAAAGTGTCTCTCACGGGACATCGAATTGTCTTCGCGTGAGGTTAAAGTGTCTCTCGTGGGACGTCAAATTGTCTTCCGTCTCGTCTCCCTAGTCTCCCTCCCAGGATTTTTATTTATAATAGATAGACTACATATAAAATATTGCACATTAATTTAACATACTTGTTTATTTATGAGAATGATTTAATATTTCTGTAATGTACAGTACATTTTGCACAAAGAAATAACATTTGTTTATATAGCACATTTTCACAAAAATGGTGTAACTCAAAGTGCTTTACAAGATGAAGAAAGAAAACTTCATATGAAACAAAAATAAGATTATACTAAGTAACAAAGAAAAAAGTAAGGTCAGATGGCCAGGGCGACAGAAAAAAACAAAACAAAAATCCAGATGGGCTGGAGAAAAAAAAAAACAAAATCTGCAGGGGGTTCAAGGCCAATAGACCGCCTAGCCATTATTGGGCATTCTACTTAACATAAATGATCCAAATCAATATCCATAGTTTTCAGGCTTCACGTGAAAGAATTTGATGATGGTGGTCATGTGGACATATGGGGTACTGCCTTCAATCCATCAGTGTGGGGGCTGCATGGTGCCTTTATCAGGTGGTGGTGGCACAGATCAGCAAGCAGGAGGTTGCTTCACCACTTCTTTTAAGTTTAGCTCTTGCAATTATAAGCAGACACTCATTCGAGGATTAGGTTACAACTTGGAGTGTAATGTTACAGGAATTCCAAAATATTGGACAGAGTGAGATTATTTAAGCCTTTGTAAACAATAATCAGTATTTTAAAGTCAATTCCGAATGACATGGGTAACCAGTGTAATGACATCAAAACTGGAGATTTGTGCTCAGATTGTTTTTTCCTAGTTAAGATTCTGGCAGCTGCATTCTGCACTATTGCAACTGATTGATGACTTTCTTGGGTAGTCCTGAAAGGAGTACGTTACAGTAATCTAGTCGACTAAAATAAAAAGTGTGAAATATTTTTTTAGCGTCTTGTAAAGTTATAAGGGATCTAAGTTTTGCTATATTCCATAAGTGAAAAAACAGCTGGTTAATATGTGATGTAAAATTTAGGTCAGAGTCAATAATTACCCCTAAATTCTTTACCTCCATCTTGACTTTTAAGTCTTATGGATCAATTTTATTTCTAATACCCTCAACTATATCCATTTTTGGAAATAACGAAGATTTCTCTCTTATCCTTATTTAGTTGGAGACAATTAAGACTTATCCATTCAGAAACACAAGCAAGGATTTGGCTTGGTGAACCAAGAGAGTCAGGGTCATCAGGCACTATTGATAAATACAGAAAGTTGATATATGAAATGCGCTATCTTTCTGTCTTTTGCTCTTTTTGGCATTATATATGTAAAGTTATACTTTTACAGAGATATTAGAAGTATATACATTTTGTAGTTTGAAACCCCAATTAACTATAGACAGTTTTACTTCACAAAAAGAATAATCTTCTCATTTGTGAAAAGTGTTTTTCTGTTGTTTGCTGGTTGTTTGCTACCTAGCAGTATACTTTCATACAAATGTACTGTATTTGCTCTGGTGTCTACATGATAATTCAAACCTCTGCTAGGCACTTTTCCCCAGCATATCATTACAGCTACATGTATTTTAATTCCAATGGCATTTCTATTTATTTGTTTTGTGTTTCTTAGCCATACCTTCTTTCTAATTACTCATGATATAATAACTGCTACATGTCAATTAAGATAGAACAGAAGTGCATAGCTCTCAGTGGCTGCTACCAGTGTAAAAACTTGGCTCCCTGATGGGACTTGATTTTTAGCTCTTAGTTTTCCCCACATCCTCCAGTGTAATAATTCAGTATGACAGCTAGGGTTGGATATGTACTGAAGATCTTGTTGAGAGGTCTGCACTTCATTCTCTGCTTTGATTTTGAGGCTTTAGTAATTTTTTGACTATAGTAATTTAAAATATTTATGTTGATATATTTATGTCTAGGGCAGCACGGTGGTGCAGTGGGTAGTACTGCTGCCGCGCAGTTAGAAGACCTGGGTCTGCTTCCCGGGTCCTTCCTGCGTGGAGTTTGCATGTTCACCTTGTGTCTGTGTGGGTTTCCTCCGGGTGCTCCAGTTTCCTCCCACTGTCCAAAGACATGCAGGTTAGGTGCATCGACGATCCTAAATTGTCCCTAGTGTGTGCTTGGTGTGTGGGTGTGTGTATGTGTGTGTGTGCGTGCCCTGCGGTGGGCTGGCGCCCTGCCCAGAGTTTGTTTCCTGCCTTGTGCCCTGTGTTGGCTGGGATTGGCTCCAGCAGACCCCTATGACCTTGTCGTTAGGATATAGCGGGTTGGATGATGGATGGATATTTATGTCTATAAAATCTCGTTCAACAATCATTCTTAGGTTAAAGAAGGTAAACAGTAAATAGCAGGGCATCAAGCTCTTCCACTGAAATACGTAGGTAAGCAGGAGCAGATTCAGTAAGTAAATCATAGGACGGCAGAATCAGAATAACCTTTGCTTCATAGGTTTCCTGAATGCAGTGAAGGAAATAATGCACTGCATTTTTTAAAATCTTTGGTGCACTGTATTTCTGGAGCTTCAGAATTTCTGTCCATGATTTTCTGACTTTTATTCTGACTTTCACAGAACAGAATACCTTGTTTTGTATAATGGATGGGTCATGGAAGGGTTTCCCTGTGAGTCTATTATAAAATTTTTGTCTTGCTACCTAAAAAAGCACTGGAACAAGAAACCACGGGCACTCGGAGTCAACGATCACCACAGTGGCATGTATTTGTGTTCTTCCAATTCAAAGTTTGTGAATCACACACTGGTCAGGCTGCCTTACCTCAGCTATAGTACACTACAACTAAGCTAGTTAAAGTCAGAAACCATGCATGTCTCCTACTCTGACAATGTGTGCCTGACAGCTTTCAAGTGAGGTACATGAAATGGCTGCAGTTTGGCATCAGTTGTTGAGCCAATCCGCAATGTATGATATCATCAGCCCTTCTTGATACTTTAAGACTCACACTCTGAGAGACATGGAAACTCTCTTTCTTTTACTTAATTTAATTTATTTTTTTACAGCTGAGATCAGTGCATGTGCAATCCTCGTATCTTTCCTGTCCCTCACCTATGTTACTGAACCTGTACTGCAACAGTCCTTTTAAAACCGTGACCCTTTGGTATTTTATAAATTGGTTACAATCGGTTATTCACTGTATGCAGCCTGTTACAGATCTAAAAAAAAGTTCTTTCTGGAACCTTCATATATATAGGTCTTTTGTGAACCATAAATGGTTTTCTTGTGGCATTGCTCTGAAGAACCACTCTGGCACCTTTTTTTTTTAAGAGTGTCTTCAAGTCCTTTTTCAATACTTCTTATCTCTATTTAGCCCTGGTGAAACCTTCTTACAGACCTTTGCACTTAATCTATTTTTGGACATAAGATACTCCAGATGATATAGATGATATACAACTTGGAAATCAGTTTAAAAAATATAGCCTTAGATTCTTGAAATGCAAATTATAAACATAGTCTAATATATCAGGTTGATTATACACTACTTCAGGGACCTTTCTTCAGCCCCCTACTGTCCGTTAGTTTTCTGCCTAGGGTCATCCATGGCCTCCCCTTCATCTCTTTTTTTTGGTTCATAGCATAGTTATTTCTTCATTTCTTTCTTTTTTTAGATTTATTCTCTTCCTTATCTGAAGCAAAGAATATCTAGGATTCACAATGGAGAAAAAAATCTGCCTCTTTCTGTAACTCAAAGAGAATTATTTTTCTATTAATGTGTTTTTCTTAAATACTCTGTAATGAAAATTGAGTTTCTGCTTCGAATATCAATGTTTGGAAAACAAATTGCAGATGAGACTGACTTTCATCTGACCAAATATAAAACTCTTAACACCCTTATCTTATGTATTATATCTTTTAGTTACTTTTTCTCTTTTTTTAACCATATTATTATTTTTATAACACATTATGCTTTTCCCTCACAGTTTGTAATTCATGATGAACATAGCAGTGTTGACAGTTCTAACATCAAGACTGAAGCCCAGGAGCAGAGGTGTGTATAATATTGGGCAATATGACACTGGCTTAGTTTGTTTTATTTAATAGTATTTTTGTGATTAAATTGTTAAAAACAAGATTTTCCTTTTTAAATTCTTTTTAGTGACAGAGAAAACCTTTGAAATATTCCACTTGCATTTAATTCTCACATTTTTAAAAAAATATTTCTAAGCATTATTGCATTTGAATATAGAAGCATTAATGTCATGAAAAGTATTGTTGCAAAATTTGAGAATCTGAGTTTCATTAGCTCAGTTGGAATTTACATGAAAATTATACCACGGTAATAAAATATTCACCTTTGGAGTTTTTTTCTATTTTTTTTTGTTTTATAACCTTAATTTATTTAATTTGTATTCAGTGATTTTACCCAACATGTACAACAGAGAAGATACAAACAAATTGTTGTGATCCTTCTAACTTAAAAAAAAAATGTTTCCAGTTCCAAAGGTATTCTCGGGTTAATTTTGAGTAGAAGCAACATTACTGGAAATTACATTCACATTTATTTAAAAAGTGTTAGTGTTTTTTTTTCCTTGCAAAATCTCAGGTTGCATAAATAGAATTGAGGTCATCTGTTTTCAGTGGAATTTTTCTACAATGTTTTACATTTTTACTTTTAAGCACCCAGGTCTCTTGCAGACCATGGCAGATTTTTGTCTTTGATTTTTTTTTGTTCTAATACCGGGTACAGACTACCATTCACATAGTATGATGCACTACCATCAACTATTAGATTTTTTATTACATATGTTTCTCAGCCCATGGTATTAAAACACAATATAACAGAGCATCAAAACTAAATATTAAAATAAAATTTTAATTTAGTAATACATTTTGAAAATGCAGATATGTGCACAGTAATGTACTGGCAGCTACTCCACAGCTGGTTGTTACCTTGAGCTTGATGACCCAGACAGGCATTAGCTCTTGGTGACCCTAAAATGTATAATGAGGAGTTCCAGAACATTTGTATATCTAAAGTAAATGCTACTTATAGGTTATAAATCAATGAAACTACAGTCTTTGACTTTTATACCAATAGTGCTCTTCAGTAGTGCTTCCCTAAATAAGAGGCACAGTTAGGATTCCTGAAGTTACATGTAGCACAAATATGTAGGTGCCTAAATCCAGTGACTATAGACAGTGGTTCTTTGCTTGAACCAGACCTACTACCTACAGTTGGATTAAGGCAAAAGTTAGAATTTGATTTTGTTATGCTTATCATCCTCCACTTGGATCCTATGTGCTAATGGGCCAGCTGTAATTGAAAATTGATGCAAAAATATCTTTCTTTCCAGTCTCCAATGAGGATCAGTTTTGTGAAGTAATACACAATTGTTTAGTTGCTGTATGTACAGTGTATCCACTCTCCACAGAAGAAGACAAATCTCTTTTCAATTCCCATTGGCTTATTTCATATTTTCTTTAACTAGTTTTGTTTTTACTTGGACACTTTGCTTCAAATGGTGCCATTTTTATGCAAATTTCCTTTTTTTACCATGTATTGCATTTTTAGAATTTACTTTTAGTGTGCTTAGAAGAGTTTACAGTAGCATAAAAATGTTGTTTTGATTTTTCTCAGATTTTTCATAAACTTTTTCTGCAATAGCATTGAATACGTTTTTGTTTTCATGATTTGCTTTTGCCATGACCTGTACTAATCAATCCTTGGGATTTTATAGCCATAAATTTATTTGACCAAGATTAGCTACATGTATAAGCTATATCCCCATTCAAACAAAATTCTTCACACCTTGCATATTTAGCCACCCTCTTAATAGCTGGACTGTAGCTTCATCTAAGATAATTTTTCAATCTACTATTGTGAAGCTATGAAGGGGAGAAGGGTTGATCAACTGCTCTGAGTGGTCCCATGGATGCCATGGGACGGTGGTGGGAGAAAGGAGTAAGGTTCGTGGGCTGCCTACAGACTCTGAGGCCAGTGAGGGGTTGACTGTGCATGTTGGGGAGTGTTTTCTGCAGCTGAGCAGACCTCTTAAGGTGAGCAGCATAGGTGCAGAATTGGAAGGACACATTGAAGCATAATTTAAAAGTAGATGGATGGATCCTGACTGTTTAAACTGTGATTTTTAACTGCTTTTTAAACTACAATTTTTAACTCTGCCAAAAATCAACCACAGAGAACAAATTCATCCATGTGAACAGGCTTTTGGAACTCCCCTTGTATGTGCAAGTGGATGAATCTCGAAGAGAATGCAGCTCACTGCTCTTTATGATATCACCTAAACCTTAGTTAATCTGGCCATTCATTAACTTATTGTCTGTCTCAAGGGAAATGAATATCTCCTCAGTCAACTCAGGAATGGTATGTGACTTCTTTTGTGGTGGTGACACTAATGGATTGGCTGTCTGCGCCTCTGGTGAGATGTCTGGCCCTGTGTCATTTAATAACTTAGAATAAATGCAAAGAACTGAAATGTATGTAACTGTAGAAAGCAACTTTAAAATGATCAATACAAGTAAGCATATCATATCATTTTAAAATTAAATTAAAAAAATAATTGTTAATTGGTCCCTTTGGTCAGGTCATCGTGTTATTTTCTGAGGTTTGAAAGGAAGTGAGAGATCATTCTCACTAACATTGCTTTCTGAGAAAGCAGTTTGATGACATGGATAAAACATCCTATTTGTAACCCCACACTAGAAATCACTATTGCATTTCTGGTCTGCATTTTTGGCATTGTCAATACTCACATTTGCTCTCTGTAGTTTTCACACTGCTACTGTAATTGTAAGCTCTATGGCAAAGTCTTCACCGAAGTGCTTTTTTATTTCTACTGTAATACAGCTGTATGGTACTGTGTCATTATAGTTGATAACTCTCTATATCTTTGGACATTAAACAATCTTAATTAGAAGGACATGGAGCACTTTTGACAATTCATTTTCCAATTGAGCATCTGTATATTTATTTGTACAGTGCTGAAATAATAGTGATACTAAAGTGTTTGTGGGATGTTGTAACATGGTTCATGCATGTTCTTGAATCCTATATTTTCAATTAACAAATACAGTCTCTTACAGTATGTACCAGTATAACCACAGTGATTTCTTTAGTGTGAATTGAATCAGTCAGGAAAGGCTGTTTAAATGCTCTGATGCTTTGTGATTACTTCTAATTCAACCCAATTTACAGAAAAGTGTAAAGTCAACAAGTTTATGTTGTTAGCACTAGTGTATGTTACTCTCATTTGATATATTTGGCACACTGTAACTGGTCAATCCACCACTCAATGTTCATTACTGTCATAGTACTACCAAAACACTTGCTTTACTTTCATTATGTGATGATCACCGCCATCTTAACTTACAGTCAAGTTAAATTGCTCTGCAATATATTGCTGTCTGCCATGCAATAAAGCATCCTAGCGACACTAAGCATGTTTTTTTTGTCCTTCTGTATCTGGTTCTGTATTAAGAGGAGAAAGAAAGTTTTTCAGAGGTTGAAGGGGCTTTTTTACCTTTTAACTCACCTTACATAATTTAAGCAGCAGTTTCTTGTATGAGCAATAATTTGTCTACTCTGTGTCTTGAGGTTACACACATATTGTAAAACAGCATATACATTGTGGACCACCAGGAGGCGTACCAACCACCCTACCTGACACACACAGATGCAAGACACAATTTCTGTCCAGCACACATGTTCATTTCAAGTGAGGCAGCACTTTTTCTTCACTCCCAACTACAGAGCACAGTAAACAAAGCACCAAAACCAAAACACAGTCCTTTCTTCCTTCTGTCTTTATCTGCCATGTCCACTCCTCTTCCAGCAAGCTTTGTCCACCTCCCCCCGACTGTGGCTCCTCTAATGGAGTGAGGCGGTTCCTTTTATAGTGTACCTGGAAGTGCTCCAGGTGCTCCAAGGCCTTCTTCCGGCAGCACTTCTGGGTGTGGTGGAAGTGCTGCAATCCAGGTCTCAGGAACTGTTCAGGTGCCTCCCAGGCGGTGGCCATGGGCCCCAGCAGGGTTGAGCTTCTATCCTCCAAACCAGTGGCCCCGCTGTGAACCAGGGGGGTTGCCCTCTAGTTCTGTCGGAGGTATTACCCTGAATATGCCCTCTACCCTGGTCCTTTCATTACAGGGGCATCCTGGCCAGATAAGGGCCCTGGCTGATTGCTACATTATGTTATTTAAAGAAGGACAAAAAACCATTGTTGTGTGATTCAGACATTTTTAAGGAAGGCTCACTGTGTGCCTCACTTCACCGAGTTCACCTGTCCGTGTGGTACCCTTTCTGCTCCACCTCCAGGAGCAAAGATTCACCTCAGAAAGTCATCACCAAGCACTATTGTTGACACTGAATGTTGATGCCAAGTTCTGAATTGCTGTCTCAGTTCTATAAACAACTAAACAATAATAACTGCAGAAAGTCACAAATCACTTATAATCGGAAGCTTTTTTCTTTATTTCGTGCATAGCATGTAATGAAGTGACAAGAGCTGAACAGATTTTATAGGCATTGTAAGAAAAAACAGAAAAATAAAAAAAAATACAACATAAATGTTAGGGGTATCCACCCCATATACTTGGAGAAAGGTGAAGCTAAGTGAGTAATGTTACCAGACTGAGTCCAGAACTAAACGGGCAAACATGAAACAATATGGTGATCTTATAGAAGGTAGACAGAAAGTGGTGTGTTTTGAGGGCTGGAGCCGTAAGTGAGGTCATGGCTGGAGCCAGAAGTGAGGTCAGTATTTCCTTCCTTCAAAGATGGGGATGAGTGTAACATAGAGGGATACACATTTTTTAGGAAGGATAGACAGAACAGAAAAGGAGGTGGAGTTGCTGTTTATGCCAAACAGGGTTTAAATGTAAGTCATCTTCAGTTGGATGATGAGCCCCATCTTAGTGAGGACATGTGGCTTCGCCTGGAAAATATTAGGGAAAGAGGTCTTATTTTAGGGTGTGTTATAGACCACCCAATTCAGACAGTAATTTCAACACACATCTTTTAGTAATATCAAAAGGCAAGTTTACAGGGGGATATTATAGTCATGGGGGACTTTAATTATCCAAATATTAACTGGGATAACCTTGCAGATGGAGGAGCACAAGAGCAGGAGTTTTTAGAAGTAATCAGCGACTGTTTTTTAACACAGCATGTTAAAGCACCAACACGGGGTGAAGCCTGTCTGGATTTAGTATTCTGTAATAATCAGGATAGAATTGAGGGTGTAGAGGTGATTGAACCACTAGGGTCAAGTGACCATAATATAATACAATTCTCAGTATTTTGTAAGAGTACAGATGCAAAGACTAAAATTGTTAAGTTGAACTTTGGTAGGGCTAATTTTGAGCAGATGCGACAAAGTCTAAATAGGATAGACTGGGATAAGCTTTTAAATGTGGAGACAGTCGAGGAGCAGTGGAACAGGTTTAAAAATGTTTTACATGTAATGCAGGACAGATACATACCTAAATTTGGAATTAATAGGAAACTAAAAAAACCCACGATGGATTAATAAAGATTTAAAAAAGAAGTTGCAAAGGAAAAACTGCTGTATAAGGCATATAAGACTAATGACTGCAAAGTGAATGTAGCATATGAGAACATGAGGGCAACCATTAAGAAGGATATCAGAGAGGCTAAAAGACAGTTGGAGAGGAATATAGCAGATAAGGCGAAAGAAGACCCCAAGAGATTCTTTCAGTATTTTAGTAGTAAAAGAACAGTTAAGGAGGAGGTCAAGTTCATCAGGAATAGTAAAGGGGAATTAAAAGATACAGACAATGAAATAGCAGATGCCCTAAACTTACATTTTTCTGAAGTGTTTACAAGTGAGCAAGTGGATAACCTCCCAGAGGTAAATGCAACTACTAAGGAGGTACTGAGGGATTTGGAAATTGTAGAGGGAGAAGTGCTGCTCAGATTAAATAAGATGAAATCAAACAAATCACCAGGCCCAGATAATATTTATCTTCGTGTTCTTAAGGAGGCTAGTGATTACATATATAAACCCTTGTCACATATTTTTAGGAAGTCACTGAGCACTGGAGAGATTCCAAAGGACTGGAAAATGGCAAATATCATCTGGAAAATGGCAAATATCATCCCATTATATAAAAAGGGTGACAGGGCAGATCCAAGCAACTATAGGCCAGTATGCTTAACATGCATCACAGGAAAATTAATGGAAGGAATTATTAAGGATAAGATTTAGCAACACATGGCAAGGACAGGAGTTATTCTGAACAGTCAGCATGGGTTCAGAAGAGGGAGGTCATGTTTTACTAACATGAGGTTGCAACAAAAGCATACGATCAAAGCGGAGCATATGATATTATTTATCTGGACTTTCAGAAAGCATTTGATAAGGTGCCACATGAGAGGTTGGGCATCAAGTTAAAAGAAGTGGGAGTTCAGGGTGATGTTTTTAGATGGGTGCAGAATTGGCTCAGACACAGGAAGCAGAGGGTGATGGTGCGAGGATCCTCATCAGACCTGGCCGATGTTTCCACAGGGGTCAGTGCTAGGGCCGCTGCTATTTTTAATATATATAAATGATTTAGATAGGAATATAAGTAACAAGCTGGTTAAGTTTGCAGATGATACCAAGATAGGTGGATTAGCAGATAATTTGGAATCCGTTATATCATTACAGAAGGACTTGGATAGCATACAGGCTTGGGCAGATTTGTAGCAGATGAAATTTAATGTCAGTAAATGTAAAGTATTACACATTGGAAGTAAAAAAATCAAGAGTACACCTTATGAGAAGGATTTAGGAGTCATAGTGGACTCTAAGCCAGTGGCGAGGGGGGTGCCGAGGGGGCCATGGCCCCGGGCGGCGTATCAAAAGGCGGCGGCAATCACCATGATATTTAAATTAAAAAATATAGGTATATTTGAAACTGCAAATCGCTACCAGCTGATTCAAGCCAAGCAGACAGCGGGTGCGGAAAGGGTGGCAGGTGAAGCAGGTGGTGCAATAGAAATTTTCTCAGACGTTTTTACAGCGCATTGTAGAGTCAATCTACGACAGTATCTAGTGACGATAAAACCTACCTAAGTGAATTTTCAATAGACAGAGTATCTGCTGAAATTCGAGAAAGATTCCAACAGTTGCAAAATCTAGCGCAAAAATATGATTTTTTAAGACCTGAAGTGATATTGAGCAGGGACGAGCTTAACTTAGACCAAGCTCCTCAAGACATTAATAAAGAAGAATTTCTACTTGAGCGTGACGTCTACAAGCTTTTGTAGCTGCAACAGACCCAGATTGTAAAAAAGAACTCATTAGGTCCGGCTCTCTGAGTTTATTAAAATATATTATTGAGTCCAAACTTGAAGATGGTTTACCAAACATTGTCATAATGTTGAGAATTTTTTTAACATCTGCCATCAGTAATGCTAGTTGCGAGAGAAGCTTCTCTAAGCTCAAATTAATCAAAATTATCTCAGATCAACTATGTCCACGTTAAGGCTAACAAATGTAGCTATTCTGGCAATTGAACATGACATACATATTGATATTGACAATTGTATAAAAGATTTTGCTATTAAAAAATACGAAAAGTAAATTTTTAATCAATAAAAAAATTTAATGCAGCTTTTTTTATTTTGTCTATTTTTTTTAAGAATAACTAAATAGAGGGGCGGCAAATTTCCGGTCGGCCCCAGGCGACGAAAGCCCACGCTACGCCACTGCTCTAAGCTATCAACTTCCCAACAGTGTTCAGAAGCCATTAAGAAGGCTAACAGAATGTTGGGTTATGTAGCACAATGTGTGGAGTACAAGTCCAAGGAGGTTATGCTCAACCTTTATAATGCACTGGTGAGGCCTCATCTTGAGTACTGTGTGCATATTTGGTCTCCAGGCTACAAAAAGCACTAGAAAAGGTCCAAAGAAGAGCGAATAGGATGATTCCAGGGCTACAGGGGTTGAATTATGAGGAAAGATTAAAAGAGCTGAGTCTTTACAGTTTAAGCAAAATAAGATTAAGAGGTGGCATGATTGAAGTGTTTAAAATTATGAAGGGAATTAGTACAGTGGATCGAGACTTGTATTTTAAAATGAGTTCATCAAGAACATGGGGACACAGTTGGAAACTTGTTCAGGGTAAATTTCGGACAAACATTAGGAAGGTTTTCTTTACACAAAGAACGCTAGACACTTGGAATAAGCTACCAAGTAGTGTGGTAGACAGTAAGACATTAGGGACTTTCAAAACTCGACTTGATGTTTTCTTGGAGGAAACAAGTGGATAGGACTGGCGAGCTTTGTTGGGCTGAATGGCCTGTTCTCGTCTAGAGTGTTCTAATGATGATGATTTTTATTTTTTTTAATGATGACTGCAGAGGAAGAAGAGAAGGTTTAAGTGTGCTTCGCCAACCCATGGTCTGGCGTATCAATACATTTAGTTAAGTCCATTGACTGCCTTCTGTGACAGCATCCATTCATCCATCCAGCTTTTAAACCCAATAATGCAAAGCAGGGTCATGATATAGCTGGAGTCTATCCTAGCAAACATCAGCAGGAACAATTTTCAGACAGGGTGCCGATATGTCGCATGGCAAATACACATGCGTACACTATAGGACCACTTTAGTAATGCCAATCCACCTAATATGCATGTGCATGGAATGTGAGAGGAAACTGGATCACCTAGGGAGAACATGTACAATGCATGCTGAAAACACCTGGGAAGCAAACCCATTCTCCATCTTTGCAAGTCATCAGCCACAACCACTGTGCTGCCATTCAATAATAATGGTAATGATAATAATAATTATTGCTGTGGTGGGTGCTTTGAAAGTTTGGGGTACTGGATCTGCTGTTGTGAGCTGTTCAGTCCCTGTTCAACCAGAGCAAAAGCTTCATTCATATTGCTGGCAGTAAGTCAGACTTGGTTATTATGGGACTGTACCAAGTCTGTCCTCTGTCATCGATTCTGTTCCTGATTTTTATGGATAGAATTTCTAGGCGTAAACAAGGAGTGGAGGGTGTCAAATTCAGGATTGCATCTCTGCTTTTAGTTCATTATGTGGTTCTGTTGGCTTCTTCTGGCTGTGACCTCATACACACACTGGGGTGGTCTACAGCTGAGTGTGAAGGGCCGGGATGAGGATCAGCACCTCCAAGTCTAAGGTGAGAGAGTTGAGCTGAAAGGCAAAGCTTTTAAATTACTGGTTGATGTACCTTCCTGCCCTCACCTGTCGTCAAAAGGGTAGTGACTACAAAATAACTAGACTGCTGATACAAATGGCAGAAGTGAGCTTCCTTCGTATTATATCCAGGTTCAGTCTTAGTGATAGGGATAAGAGTGCACTGATTCGGGAGGATGTCAAAGTAGAGCAGCTTGCTCTTCTACATTGAAACATGCCAGTTGAGGTGGTCTAGACATCTGATTAAGATGCCTTCTGGATGCCCTGGGGAAGTGTTTTGGACATGTTCAACTGAAAGGAGACCTTCGGACAGACACAGGACACACTGGAGAGATGATATCTCCCAGCTGGCCTGGGAACACGTTGGCATCAAGATGGAGGAGGTGACAGGGAAAAGGGACACCAGGGCATCTTAACTGAGACTGCCACCTCCATGCCCCAAACCTAGATGTGTGGCAGAAAAGTAAGGAGTGGATGCTACCCTCAACATCCTTGATCCAAGAAACTATTTATTTATTTTTGTCTTTTATAGACACAATAAAATAGTCACAATAATACATCCATTCATACATCTTTCTTCTAAGAGACTGGCATAGGGTAATTGAAGCCTATCCCAGCAATCACTTGGCGCAAGATAGGAACAACACCAGGATAATAATAATAATCTGATGGATAATAATAATATTGTAATAAAAATATCATTCTCATACAAGTAATTGTTGTCCTGAATATCTTCCATCCACTGATCTAGACATATACTTTTCTGCAATATTCACAATAGTAATAAGTTTAAGTTTGTATTAGATAGTGTTTCAGGAGGCATGTTTTACTTTACTGATAAGAGCAGCTATGCTTTGACATTTACCTAACCAACCCAAAGGTCTTTAGGAGATAGTGTTAAATAGTGACTTGGGGTTTGAAATTTGTAGTGGAAGTGAAGTGCACCTTACAGCCTGGAAGGGGGACAGGAAAGGTTTGGACACGTAAACACATCCCCTATGGATGAAAGCCTAGATCTGAGGGCAGGGGTGTAAAGGAAGTTTGCAGACCCCTTAGTCCATAGTATGGCTCTTTATGATTGGTCTTGAATTACAGGCCATTGTGTACCACAACGCCCTATTGGTTCATGACTTATAGCAGGAATTGGCATTAGTTGGTCACTCTGCATTTCTCTTTCTTGCCATCTTGCCATGAAGAGAAGACCACCTCCAGTTCTTGCCATTTCTCCATGATGAAGATAACCCTATCTCAGTATGTGGTCTGTTACCAGCCAATTTTTTAATTTCCTGATCATTTTGCTTTAAAATAAATAATTTCTTCTGAGCAAATCTAAAAATACATACAATAATTCATGGATCACGACTACGAAGCTGATCCTTAAACCTCAAGGGCTTCAGTTCAGTTCTTACCTACCCTCAAACCACTACATTCAATTAAAACATAAGAGAAATTTTGATAAGTATACATCTCTCAGCCAAATTTGCATTTTCAACCCAGATTAACCTAATTTTAGTTATGTCTTGTATTATCAAGTCATGATTTCAAGGGTTACCTAAGTACTACTAGCTGATACACTACTTTGTAATGTATTCAGTGTATTTATAGTTCTTATTGTGAATACAAACTTTATGACATAGTTGAAAATATTAACCTTTAACTGTTTTCTATATGTTCAAAAGCTACAAGAAACTCATCAAACCATGTCTCTATTGACCAAGATTTATACACAAAGGCACAGTTATGCTAGAACAGAAAAGGCCCTCCCTAAACTGTTGCTACAAAGTTTAAAGCTCACAATTGTATAAAATTTCTTTTTATGGTGTATCATTAATTGTATCCTTCAGTGGTATCAAGGATCCTAGCGCAAACCCTGAAAAAAAGCTGCAGACCATTATCCATCCTCCACCAAATTTCATCATAGGTACTATGTAGTCTGGACGATAACATTTTTTTTGGCATCCATCAAACCCAGATTCATTTATTAGACTGCCAGATAGTGATGCATGATTGATCAGTCCAGAAAGCACATTTACAGGTGCTCCAAAGTCCAATGGTAGCATGCATTACATCGCTCCACCAGACACTTGGCATTGTGCATAGTGATCTTTGGCTTGTATGTAGCTGCTTAGCCATGGAAACCCAATTCATGAATCATCTTATGTACAATTCTTATGTACTGCATATTTGGCTATATAGTGTATGTCCCATGAGATTAAATTGAAGAACTTAATGTAACTTAACGTAGCGGCAGTCATTCACTAAACTAAGTCTGTTAACAATTTAAAAAACTACTATCATATTATCTGTTAATCTACAATGTCTTAAACAAAAAAAAGATCAACTCTATCCACTATCCTGGAATAAATCTGATCATGCTTCCCTGCACTGCTTTTGCACTGTTGTATCTTTTATGTAATACAGAGGTGAAAATGACATGCAGTATTCCAGGTGTATCCTCATAAGTTCATTATATAGCTTAGGAACAACTTCCCTTGGCTTCTACTCAACATACAGTATTGCGCTATGTATCCTAATATCTTACTCAGCTCAATTGCACTGATACTGTCTGGATAGGGACTGTGACATGACCACTCTGGGCTGTCTTTGGGCTTCAAGCAAAAGACTTTGTAAACATATTTTAATATTTTTACTTTCTATTTTTTTAAATTTTGGTTACATTAAATTGTATATGCCAAAAATCTGCCCAACTGTAAGCTCCATCCAAATCCATTTGTTATGATTCATCCAGCTCAGAGGAAGCTGCATTTTTACCTGTTTTAATGTCATCTTCAAACTAAACTAGCTTGTTTACTTTAGTAATTAGGTATGCAAAACTAAACTAAGAATCGGTCAGTGTAGTTCACATAATTAGTCTCTGTTGTCAAAGTGTCTCTTCAAAAGCCAAGAGTAGCAAAGACTTCTGTTTTTAAGATAGGCACCCATTCATGCATGACTTCTTTTCTGGGCAGAATTGTTCCTTTACCAACTGCTAAAAGAGAAATGAAGAACACTGGGATGGTTTCTCTTAAACTGGGCCTGTGTCAGGTAATTTACAAGAGATGTTGTTACTGCAGCTGACCTTATTGAACTCCACTCCATTGGGTCACCTTAAGTCCTTTCTTGGAAGCGTCTGGTCTTCTTGTAAAAAGTAAGAAAACCATCTAAAGTATCCGGAACTGTTAATTTTATTTCTGAAGTTTTCCCCATGCTTCTAGTTCATGTCTCATGGGGAGGTGAATTAAATTGATTCATCAGACAAGAAAGAAATCCTTTTCGACACTAATTAGTCTACACATGAATTGTAAATCTGGCTGAGGTATCAAATAAGCACTGCAAACATAAAAGAGAAGACTAATACCCTAGAAATGCAAGTAAGAGGATGAATATCCTAACAGTATTTCTTTTTCCCCCTTTTTCTTAATTAATGTATCACCTTTCTTTCAGAATGACAATACAATTAATTTGAGTATACAATTTTTTCAGTTTATTGTGAAAATACAACGCAGTTCATGGCAATGTACATTTATGTTTCCCCAAGAATGTAAATAAAGTTTTGTATATATTCAAGTAGTATTTAGAATCTATACTAATAAAAGGCAAAGCCCTCACTGACCGACTGACTGACTCATCAGTAATTCTCCAACTTCCCGTATAGTTGAAGGCTGAAATTTAGCAGGCTCATTCCTTACAGCTTACTTACAAAAGTTAGGCAGGTTTCATTTCGAAATTCTACGCGTAACGGTCATAACTGGAACTTACTTATGTACATATATGTGGCCATAGCCTGCAGCTCGGTCGCCATGTGAGGAGTAGTTGCGTCCCGCATCAGTGTTAGGCACAAACTCAGCGAAAGTGCGAGAACCTTAGATGCATGTACTCCGAGCGGCTCACGTGAACTGACTGTGAACGCAGTATGCAGAGAACAAGCAAGAGCTTCAAAGAGCGCTGAACAAAAAACGCATTACACAATTGAGAAGGCAGCAAAAGAATATGAAGCGAGTGACGTATACAAGCATATTCATAATTGCAGAAACAAAGCACACCGTGGAAAAAGTCAATGTCCAGTTAAAGGAAGATAGTGTAAAAACTGTGGTAAATTGAACCAATTCACTATAGTTTGCAGGACTGGGAAAGGTAAACCCGTGCATGCAGTGTGTGATGTCTCAGATAAAGAGGAAGACGAGCTGTTTATTGATGCAGTAAGAGAGGAACAACCCTATGAAGCTGAACAAGCCTTTCAGGACATCAATAGGAAAGCACGGTGTAAAGCTTAAGTTTAAATTAAGTTCATAGACACGCTGCCGCTGGCGTTTGTCATGCCTAAGGTGAATACGATATTTGCGAGATACAAGTTTAATGAAGATGCAGGGTATGAACAAGAATTTTGATCACTTTGTAACGGAGTTAAAATTGCTGTAATGGAGTTAAAATGCTGGTGAAGGACTGTGCTTATGCGAACGAATAGGAAAGCAAGGTGTAAAGCTTAACTTTACATTAAGTTCATAGACACGCTGCCACTGGTGTTTGTCATGCAGAGAGACTGTGTTTAGTCCTCTCTCCTTTACTGATTTATATAAAGGAGAGTTGAGATCCGAGAGACTGTGTTTGTGGAGGGATTGAGAGTTAAGGCGGGTGAGGGAGTCACGTCATCATCTCTCCTCCCATTCACCTCATTTCATTCACTTCATTTCGCTCCGAGCTGAGGTCCGCAGTTAACATGGTCTTGCAGAAACAACTTTGTGACGCTGCCGCCAAATACTCACAGAAAAATCCACAAGTTAATAGACACGCTGTCACTAGAGTTTCTCCACGCTCTGAATCCTCCAGGCACTCCTGAGGATAATCTCATTTTAAAGGTTGGGACACCAATAATGTTACTGAAAAACATACAGCCACCGAAACTTTGTAACGGCGCAAGATTTCAGGTCACTTGTCTGCAAAAGAACCTAATTGAGGCAACTACTGTATTTTTACTGGCAGTTGCTTAGGGGAGAGATTTTTTTATTCCTTGCATCCCCGTTATACCCTTTGATCTCCCATTTCAATTCAAATGCCTCCAATTTCCAGTAAGGCTCTGCTTCGCGATGACAATTAATAAGTCTCAGGGACAGACCCTACAAAAGGTTGCCATTGATTTGAGGCAAGATTGCTTTTCACATGGCCAACTATACGTTGCATGCTCAAGAGTAAGCTCGCACAGCTTGGTCATATTACAACCGGAGTGCTGAACTGACAACGTGGTATACAAAGAGATCCTGAACAAATAATTATTGGTATATTTTCCCTCTGTTTAAAAAGGTTTACTTTTCTTCTTAATAAAAATTTAAAAGCAGTACTTCGGCACTGCGAAGCACGGGTATTTTGCTAGTATTATATATTTTAATCGGGTGGCACAGTGATAGCACTGCTGCCTCGCAGTAAGGAGACTTGGGTTTTCTTCCCGAGTCCTCCCTGCGTGGAGTTTGCATGTTCTCCACAGGCAGGTTAGGTACATTGGCGATCCTAAATTGTCCCTAGTGTGTGCTTGGTGTGTGGGTGTGTGTGAGCGTGTCCCCTGCGGTGGGCTGGTGCCCTGCCTAGGGATTTGTTCCTGCCTTGTGCCCTGTGTTGGCTGGAATTGGCCCCAGCAGACCCCCGTGACCCTGTGTTAAGATATAGTGGGTTGGATGATGACTGACTGACTATATTTTAACCTGTTTGGTAGTTGACAAGTATTTGCCTATAACTATGTAGGTATTCAACAACAACAACAACAACATTTATTTATATAGCACATTTTCATACAAAAAAATGTAGCTCAAAGTGCTTTACAAAATGAAGAACAGAAAAATAAAAGACACAGTAAGAAAACAAAATAAGTCAACATTAATTAACAAAGAATAAGTAAGGTCCGATGGCCAGGGTGGACAGAAAAAACAAACAAAAAAAAAAACTCCAGACGGCTGGAGAAAAAAAAAATCTGTAGGGATTCCAGACCATGAGACCGCCCAGTCCCCTCTGGGCAATCTACCTAAAATAAATGAAACAGTCCTCTTTGTATTTAGAGTTCTCATGGAAGGATCTGATACAGTATACAAATAAAAATTTTAGAAGTATGTAGCAGAATTTAACAGTAGATGATATCACATAATATGATTTGGATTTGTTTAGAGTCCTGGAGACCTCATCCATCAAGCTGCCTCCCCCATTTGGCCATTCCACGGGTGAAACAGTGCTGGGTCAGCCAATCCGATGAAAGGACCCTCTTTTCCCATGATTCCTGCGATCCTCCATCAGGGATGACTTTACCTTAGGCAGGCAAAACAACTTGGCAGGTGGGCCGTGGCACCAAGTGCCACATTTGAGTAACGAGAAGAGAAACAGAATAGGTGAGGGTTAGTATCCATTTATAACTATCAAGTTACTTATGTTTTAGTGCTAATGACTAACAACAGAGATGCAGTATGTACAGTTAATCAGCAGCTCTAGTCAGGATATGCTAAACTGAAGTAGTGAGTCTTCAGCCGGGATTTAAAAGCTGAGACCGAAGGGCATCTCTTATAGTAGCAGGCAGACCATTCCACAGTTTAGGGGCCCTGTAACTAAAAGCTCGACCTCCCACTGTTATTTTATTATTCCTTAGAATACTAAGCAGACCGGCGTCTTGAGATCTTACTGTGCGCTCTGGTTTGTAAGTCATGATAAGTTCAGACAAGTAAGCAGGACCTTGGCCATTTAATTCTTTATATGTTAAAAGAAGGATTTTGAAATCTGCTCTAAACTTAACCAGGAGCCAGTGTAAGGATTTAAAAACTGTAGTTATGTATTCGTATTTTCTTGTTCTTGTACTAATTCTTGCAGCAGCATTTTGGATTAACTGGAGGCTGTATAAAGAACAGTTTGAACATACAGTGAACAGCGCATTGCAGTAGTCAATCCTACTAGAAATAAATGCATGAATTAATTTCTCAGAATCCTGTTTATTTAGAAAGCGCCTTAATTTCCTAACATTTTTAAGATGGAAG
The DNA here is from genome assembly GCF_016835505.1 of Polypterus senegalus. Classification (NCBI taxonomy): domain Eukaryota; kingdom Metazoa; phylum Chordata; class Cladistia; order Polypteriformes; family Polypteridae; genus Polypterus; species Polypterus senegalus. The sequence continues at coordinate 69,496,914 of NC_053159.1, read as the reverse complement.
AAACATGATTTGGACAACTTTGTAATATGCACTTTAAATGACATGCTAGAGTCAAAGATAACTCCTAGATTTCGCGCTGATTCAGTAAAATTAATGGGGATTCCAACTGAGTTAAATGATGACAAAATATTGTTGTGATCAGCGTCATTCCCTCCAACAATTAACATCTCTGTTTTATCTGTATTTAAAGACAAGTAGTTCTCATTCATCCACTCCTTTAATTTACTAACACAACTAATTAAAGACAACATTGGAGAAACTTCATTTGATCTAAATGATAGGTATAACTGGGTGTCATCTGCATGCGAGTGAAAATTAACATTATGTTTCCTAATGAGAGATCCCAGTGGAAGCATGTAAAGTGAAAACAGTAAAGGTCCTAGTACTGAGCCCTGCGGGACACCATATTGAACTTCTGTGTATAATGATGGAGTACTGTCAGCATATTTCTGTACATATTGGAATCGATTTGATAAATAAGAACTAAACCACGGAGCACGGTGCCTGTAAGCCCAACATCATTTTCTAGCCTGTGCAGTTAAAAAGAATGGTCAATGGTGTCAAACGCTGCACTTAAGTCTAACAACATAATTACAGTGGAGTTTCCTTCATCAGAGGATATCAGAATGTCATTTACAACCCGCGTTAGTGCTGTTTCTGTACTATGACCAGTGCGAAACTAGACGAATTTCTCAAATAAATTGTAATGCGTAAGGTGTGACTGAAGCTGATTGGCTACTACTTTTTCTAGTATTTTAGAGAGAAAGGGTAAATTTGAAATAGGCCTATAATTATTTAGTATGTGTGGGTCTAGGTGTGACTTTTTAAGTAATGGTTTAATGACTGAGACTTTTAGTGCTTCAGGTACTGTGCCATGCAATAATGAACTATTGATAATGTTTAGAATAGGCGCTGCAAGAACATCCATGGCACTTTTTACTAGTTTTGTTGGCACTGGATCTAGGGAACAAGTAGTTGGCTTCATTTTAGAAATTAAAGTTAAGACTTCCTGCTCAGTTACAGGATTAAAATTACTAAAGTGCTGAATGCAGTGTGAGACAGGGTCTGCTAAGCTAGTATTTGGTTTGTACTGTGATGCTGAGAGCTGGGATCTTTCATAAAGTTCATGAAGTCTGTACTGCTAATATCTGTTGGTATTTTGTACTACAGATCTGAATTTCCATTTGTTAATTTCGCCACTGTACCCGAGGATTATTATTATTGCTATATATTATTGGAGAATAGTATTCTGAGAGAGCTTTAAAGAGATCTTTTTTATATTTAACTAGCAGAATACCCGCGCTTCGCAGCGGAGAAGTAGTGTGTTAAAGAAGGTACGAAAAAGAAAAGGAAAAATTTTAAAAATAATGTAACATGATTGTCAAAGTAATTGTTTTGTGTATTTGGTGGCAGCGTCACGAAGTTATTTTGTACCATGACGTCTGACACGCCTCCTTTTTACTGTTTTCTCACAGCTTGGATTGCTGCTGTCATATACACACACACACACACACACACACACACACACACACACATATATACATACATACATACACACACATATATATATATACATACCTGTCTACATCATATATACACACACATACATACACACACACAAATTATATATATGTGTGTATGTATGTTGTGTGTGTGTGTGTATATATATATATACACATACATACATACATATATATACACATACATATACTTGTGTGTATGTTTGTATGTGTCTATATGTGTGTGTATAGCTTTGGTCACTGAGTGCAAGGGAAAAATAATAAAATATAGTCTATAAGTTATTAAACAGTAAAACAACGTTTTAAGAAGTACAGGTACATTGAGCTGTGGTGGGTTGGCACCCTGCCCAGGATTGGTTCCTGCCTTGTGCCCTGTGTTGGCTGGGATTGGCTCCAGCAGACCCCCGTGACCCTGTATTCGGATTCAGTGGGTTAGAAAATGGATGGATGGAGGTACATTGAGCACTACTGGAGTGGTTGTGGGTAAACTACATTTTAAAGACTGTGTAACACAACAGGTAAGTAACTAACAGCAGCTAAAATGTATATGGATCATCTCTCGGTAGTAGATCCCTTTTGAAAGGCGCTACACGGGCTGTGGTATAGAAATTACATTTTCTATGTGAACGTTCAAATTTGTGCCTCTGGTAATGTGACTTACCGGCAATTAAAGAAAATTAGTTTTGTGCCCTCTGCAGTGTTAAGAGAGAAAGGCTTTGGTTTGGGATAAAAGGAAAAAAGGTGTAAAGAAAGGAAAGTTGCCTTTTCTTTTATATAGTACTAACAAAATACCAGCAGCGGAGAAGTAGTGTGTTAAAGAAGCAATTAAAAAGAAAAGGAAACATTTTGAAAATAACGTAACATGATTGTCAATGTAATTGTTTTGTCACTGTTGTGAGTGATGAGTGTTGCTGTCATATATATATATACACACACACACAAACATATATATACATATATATATACACATATCTATACATATACACATATATACACACACATATATACACATAAATACATATATATATATAAATATATATACATACATACACACACACATATATAAACATATATATACATATACATACATATCTACATATATACACACACAGCTATTTCAGATCAGTGCAATCCCTGCTTGTTAAAACGGATAACTCCCGCTCTTACGTGCAAGTCTGCGTGGATATTATGAACTATCATATTTGTTCAAGTTCTATTTAAATTTTAAATAGAAGGAATTTTTATTTAGTCGACAGAAATATCTTTGGTAGGAATGGTAAAAACAGACAGGAATATTATTCCTGAATAAATCAACTTAAACCTTAAACAACTTATAATATTTTGCTCTCCATAAAAATATATCCTGTCTAAATTATACAAGTTAGAAATAAAGTAAACGTTAAAAGAACAAACATTCAAATTTCTTTACTCTTATGTAATTTTATATAAAAATAAACTTAGATTTTAAATATCCCAAAAGATTTTGCTCTCCATAAAAATATATCCTGTCAAAATTATACAAATTCAAATATGAACATGCTGCATAACAAAACCTGGAAATATAAATAAAATGTGTTCCTTTCAGCAATAACAAATCAAATCATTCAGTTGTCTTTGCTCATATGTCATTTTAGAGCTGGACGCCTGGCATCTTTTTGGCAACAAGTTCGTTTATGTTTGGTGTGAGGTTCTGTGTTGTGGAGATTCTCAGGATGGATTGCAGGTGCTCATCAGTGAGGCGACTCCTGTGTGCTGTTTTGTTAGTCTTTATCACTGAGAAGAGCTTCTCACACAGATATGTGCTACCAAACATGCACAAGGTTCGAGCCGCATGTAGACGGACTTTTTGTTCTTCAAAGTCACCAAAGCGCCGTGCAAACTCAGTGCGCCAGTTTATCAGCAAAGTGCGTATTTGGGAACACCGTAGTGACGACTTGGTTTAACATTACTTGGCAACAGGAAAAGTGGGGCAAGTTGCACTGGTGCATTTGTGTCTCCCATAAAAGCAGCTTCACTTGAAATCACCTTGTGATTGTGCACGGGTAAAACGTCCGCTGAAGTGTCAGATTTTTATTTAATTCTTCTGCTTTCTGTATCTTCTGCATTGCATTCAGGTTACCCTGATGTTTTGTCTCATAGTGCCGTCTTAGATTAAATTCTGTAATTACAGCCACATTAGCTCCACAAATGAGACACACGGGTTCAGTAAACATATACTCAGCCTCCCATCGGTTTTAAAGGCTCTATTTTCAGAATCAACTTTTCTCTTCAGCATCGTGTGAGCTAGCTTCGCAATAACTTGCAGCATCATAAGCTAGACTTGATTAACGCGGTAAGTGTTCAGCAAGGCAGCTGAAGCGCTGCATTATGGGATCTGTAGTTTATTGTGTTACCAGCGCTTCATATACCCGGCCATTAATAACAATAATACAGTATATAAAATGATCTCGGGCCGGATATAATTACACGCCGGGCGGATGTGGCCCGCGCCCTTGAGTTTGACACATATGGACTAAATAGAACTTGAAAAGATATATTTTTCAAATGTGATCGCAATTCAGATAGAGTTGACGCAAGACTACAGCCTGCATGCCTCAATAAGTCATCCTCCCTCGCTCTTACTTTTTACCGCTCATCTAATGAATACACTGAGTATGGCTTTACCAAAACAATCATTGATGGCAAATAAAGTATCCATTATTCGAGTATGCAGATCGGGATATATATATATATATATATATATATATATATATACCCGCGTCGCAGCGAGAAGTAGTGTGTTAAAAAGCTAGAAAAGAAAAGGGAACATTTTAAAAATAACGTAACATGACTGTCAATATACAGTATTTGTTTTGTGAGTGTTACTGAGTGTTGCTGTCATCAAGGATTTGATTATCATTATTTCTTTCAATCAGGTTCGTATTTGTAGGATGTGTTGTGTTCAAGTTACATTCCGTGTTTGTCAATCGCTGTAAAGATGACAGGTTTCATTCATCGATTCGTTTCTTACTGCATCAATAAACAGCTCGTCTTCTTCTTTATCTGAGACCTGACACACTGCATGCACGGGTTTTTTTACACTGTCTTCCTTTAGCGGGACATTGACTTTTTCCACGTGTGCTTTGTTTCCGCAGTAGCTGGATTTATGAATATGCTTGTATGTATCAGACGCTTCATATTTTTGCTGCCTTTTCAATTGTGTAATTCGGTTTTGTTCAGCCTCTTTGGAACTGTTGCTTTTATCTGTGCACTGCGCCAGTTCACGTGAGCCGCTCGTGTACATGCATCGAAGGTTCCCAGCTGTGCTGGTGCCATCTCGCTATGTCCATGGCTGTATTTAATGTTACCTTAGTCCTGGCACTTAAAACTTTCTCTCGCAGTTTCGCTGAGTTTGTGTCAAACACCACCCTGACCATCTCATCTTCCTCTGCATAAGCACAGTCCTTCACCCGTGAATATTTAGTGGAGTTTGCTATTGGATTGCCGCTGACGGACGGCCTTATATGGGCAGGCACTAAATTACAAACGCCAGCGGCAGCCTGTCTATGAACTTAATTTAAAGTGTAGGTTTACATCGTGCTTTGTTTCCGAAGTAGCAGAACTCATGAATATGGTTGTATATGTCACTCGCCGCTTCTTATTGTTTCGCTGCCTTCTCAATTATATAATGCATGTTTTCTTCAGCGCTTTTTGGAGGTCTTCCTGGTTTTCTATGTACTGCGTGATTACGGGGGAGGCGTGATGATGTCACACTAAACTCCCCCACGGCGTTCAAGCTCATCTCCATTACAGTAAATGGAGAAAACAGCTTCCAGTTATGACCATTACGCGTAGAATTTTGAAATGGAACCTGCCCAACTTTTGTAAGGAAGCTGTAAGGAATGAAACTGCCAAATTTCAGCCTTCCACCCACACGGGAAGTTGGAGAATTAGTGATGAGTCAGTGAGTGAGTGAGGGCTTTGCCTTTTATTAGTATAGATAGAGAGATGTGTTCGCTGACGTTATGATCGCCTTTTAGGGACAGTCGCGGTGGGTCTTGTGTAGACTGGTGAGACGTCCCGCCATTAATCAGCTGTGATGGCACTGTCAGTCCTTCACTCCTGTGCGTATCTTCATAATCCGAACTGAGGACCTCATAATCGTGATATCGTGCAAAAGAAAGTGTGAATCGCCTTTAATATTATTTTGCCGTGGTGTATAAAAGGGGTCCTGTGTTTGCACTTGTCTGGGCTATAGCGCAGGGGGAGGAAGAAAAAAATTAAAAGTGCTCACTTTGACTTAAGGCAGAAGCGCAGTCAGCGCCTCAAAGGCCGGCACAGCTATGCTGCGCTGGCTGCTCGACTTTTGCTGGGCAGGAGACCCCAGTTTTGTACACACGCTCATGATATCAAAAGTCTCAGCTCTTTGGAGGTAATTCATATATTATATATATAGCAAAATACCTGCGCCAGCGAGAAGTAGTGTGTTAAAGAAGTAATGAAAAGAAAAGGAAACCTTTTAATAATAACGTAACATGATTGACATTGTCATGAGTGTTGCTGTCATATATATTCCTGCCTAAATAAGTCACCTTCGCTTTGCTCTTACTTTGTTACCGTTCATTTAATCTTGGCTAGTGGCGGAAAAATTATAAAATGGAAGGAGGATGGCTTTACCAAAACAATTATTGATGGCTTAATCGATTATTCATAAAGCTTGAATTGGTGATCTGTTTTTCTGTGTTAACCTCATATTTTTCATACTTCTTCTCAAACTAAGGTGGTGCGAGGGTAAAATGAATCGGTGCTGATCAATGTAATCGTGTACAGTACCAGGAAATCATGAATTGACAAAAGCTCCCTTTGCTTGTAATGCAAAGTGTGATTAAATGCATTATTTTTTAACGCGTTATGGAGCACATGCACAAGCTTCTCAGCTCTGCTTGTGCTAAGAAAAGGAAAGATTTTAAAAATAACGCAACACGATTGTCAATGTAACCTTTTTTAAGTAGTGCCTGGAGGATTCAGTGTGAAGAAACTCTAGAGACAGAGTGTGTATTAACTTGTGGATTTTTCTGTGAGTATTTGGTGGCAGTGTGACAAAGTTCCTTCGGAAGACGGCGTTAGCCGCGAAGCTCAGCTCAGAGCAAAATGAGGTAAATGGGAGGGGTGATGATGACGTGACTCCCCCACCCGCCTTAACTGTCAATCCCCCACAAACACAGCCTCTCGGAATTTGCATAAGCACACCCCTTCACCTGCAATTTTAACTTAGTTACAAAGTGATCAAAACTCGCTTATATCCCGCCCTCTCATTAAACTTGTATCCCGCATTCCCGTGGGCATGTGAAACGCCAGCGGTAGCCTGTCTATGAACTTAATTTAAAGTTTAGGTTTACACCTTGCTTTCTTTCCAAGGTAGCAACACTCATGAATATGGTAGTATATGTCACTCGCTCGCTTCTTATTGTTTCGCTGCCTTCTCAATTATATAATGCATGTTTTCTTAAGCGCTTTTTGGAGGTCTTCCTGGTTTTCTACGCACTGCGTTGACAGTCAGTTCACGTGATTACGTGGAGGCGTGATGATGTCACACGAAACTCCGCCCCCCACGTCATTGCAGCTCAACTCCATTACAGTTAATGGAGAAAAATACCTTTCAGTTATGACCATTAGGCGTAGAATTTCGAAATGAAACCTGCCCAACTTTTGTAAGTAAGCTGTAAGGAATGAGCCTGCCAAATGTCAGCCTTCTACCTACACGGGAAGTTGGAGAATTAGTGATGAGTGAGTGAGTGAGTGAGTGAGTGAGTGAGTGAGTGAGTGAGTGAGGGCTTTGCCTTTTATTAGTATAGATTAACACTCTCTGTTCATGCAGTTTGAAAGACGTGTAGCTTTGTTGTTCTCCATCTGCGCTCCTGTTTTCGACACTCTAATTTAAGAGCTTGAGTGTTTTCATTAAACCAGGGAAAGGTTCTATGTGCTTTGATCACCTTTGTTTTAAGGGGAGCCACTGTGTCCAGAGCATCTCTCAGGGTTACATTATAATGTGATGTTAGCTAATCTAAATTGTTTTCCACGCTTACATTTGATGTTAACTGATCTAAATGGCTTTCCACAATTACACTCGACTTACTCAAAGTATCTACAAATTTTGAAGCAGAATTACAATCTAGATGTCGCACAGTCTTTGTTTTAATATGTGAGTGTGTTGTCAAGGGCAGAACTAAATCAAATATAATTAAGTAGTGGTCGGAAATAACTTCATTTAATGGAGTAATATTTAAATTTTGAATTTCAACTTTGTAAGTTATAATTAAATCTAATGTGTGGTTATGATTATGAGTTGGACTTTTGACAATCTGACAAAATCCTACTGAATTTAACAAATAAGTAAAAAAATTTGGTAAAAGTGTCAGTTTCCACATCAATGTGTACATTAAAACCCCCCATCAATACTACATGATCATAATTTATAGCCAAATCAGATAGAATGTTGCTAAATTCAGTCATGAACAATGAATATGGCCCTGATGGTCTGTAGACTTGTACTATAATTGTGTTGGAATCTGTTTTAATATTTAAAATGAATGCCTCAAAGGATGTAAAGTTGCCTAGATTTTTAGATTTTTTTGCATTTTGTTACAATGAATTATTCCAAGTCCTCCTCAACCAGAATCTCTAGACTTGTGAAAGAACAAGTATCCATCTGGTGATGCCTCAGCTAGGGGGACAGTGTCACATTTATTAAGACAGTTTTCAAAGAGAAGAAGCAGATCAGATATTGTACTTAATTTAATATCATTTACCAAAACAGCTTTACTGCCAAGAGAGCGAATGTTCAATAAGCAACATTTAAAACTTCATGATTCTTTCTGAACTGGTGATATATTTTTTGTTTTAATTTGAAGTACTGTAAATTTCTATTACAGATGCCCCTGGTGGAGGATCTGGTTTTATCCCTTGGTCTAATTATACACCTTATTTTTTGGTAATCAATTAATTTAAAGTTTGTATCAAGACTAAATTTGCTGGATGCCCAACAACAGGGATTTTGGGTAACAGTAACAGGTGGGATAAACAACAGCCTGTGATTTAAGATCACATGACTGCGGCATGGATGGTGCTCTGATCAGTCAACCAGGCAGTTTTGCTGCCATATTTTGGGATAATACATAAGTTCCCCTCCAGTTAGGATGAAGACCATCTCTTCTGAAAAATCCAGGCCTTTCCCAAAAATCATCCCAATTGTTCACAAACGCAATGCTTTTATTTGCAATGAGAACATAAAACTCAAAAATGTTTCTTTTCAAATGGAATTTCAATTAATTTTCATCAAGTGACTTACTTTTTGGCAGACTAGCCCTAAACATGTAGAAGCCATCACTAACGCTGAGGCACATCATAGTACGTACTTTGTCACTATTTTCAGTTATTATATGCATTTATTCACAGATGTCATGGAATGTAACCGGTGGTAAAGGTAGTCCTGCAGTGAGCTTGTCATGGTTAAACATACAGATAGATAAACAGACATCAGGGGGAAAAGCTCTTACATTCATGCTTGTTTCACCAAGGGGTGACCCCTCGCCTGCTTTTCAGGTGTAATTGTTTCACCATTTGTACGACCAATCCTCTGCCACCATGCTTTTATATGTGTGATTGTTTTACTACGTAGGAATACTGCACTCCCAACTTTAACATCCATTGTTTTACCAAGTGGAATCCCCCGACCTCACAACTTTTACATGCATATCTGACTTACCAGAGGAAACCTCTCTTGGTCTGATGTTAGCACTTGTCTCACCAATAAACTTAAAAAGGAAAAACTGGACCAGGAGACCATAAAGGTTGAGAAACACTAATGTAAAAGACAATAATATTGTTTCACAGAGACATTTCATTAATAGGTTTAAAACTTTTTTCTGTAAAATAAGTAAAACAGCATTACGCGTTTTTGCTGATTTCCTGTTTACAGATATTTGCAGTACAGGTTCTGACTTACCTACATAATCAGGTCATGAACAACCACAGGGAAAGTACATTTTTGTAATAACAGACCCTCCTCTATCAGGATATTATACCATGGTGAGCCTTTTGGTGATATCATTTGCAATTATATAATGTTGTTATGCTTATGAAACACCATCTTGCAATATCAAGTACACATTTGAATAAGCCATTCAAAAATACCAAAGTCTGTCTGAATTACTTCATTGGTTGTCAATGTTTGATGCAGTGCTTGTGATATGGATATGTTTATCGCTTGTGTGTCAATATGCTGATTTCTAAAAAAAAAATTAAACATGACACAATATTTTGTAAAATGTCTTGAAAGTCAGTGCCAATTAAAACAAGTTCAACATCGAATTTGTTAGATATATCATCGTCTTCATGTTTTCCTCCGCAAAGATTATGAAAAGCTTTATGAGTTCTCACCCCATGAAGAACCGCTGAATTGTTTAACTAGATAGTTAACTATGGAAAGAAAAAAAAACTGCTAGCAGGTGTGAGACATGCCCGGACACCATCACACACACAACTCAGTCCCGCACAGTCCACTGGGCCTTCTTGCCCCAATCACCTTGATACCAGACCTCTCTCACTCTGTCCCTTGGACCACCTTTCCTCTGTCTTTCCATGGGAGCCTTGTTCTGCTTCTACTCCCGACTCTAGCTCCCAGACTGTAGGAATGTGGGCCCTTTTATTTTCACCCGGATGTGCTCCAGGTGCTCCCTCTGACATCACTTCCTGGTGTGGCGGAAGAGCACTTGGAAGCACTCCGGGCATCCCTGGAGGGATTCTCCTCCATCTTCCCGGGTGTGGCGGAAGTAAATCAATCCCTGGCCCTCTGAGACTCGGGGTGCCCCCTGGCGGTGGCCACAGGTTCCAATAGGCATAAGCCTCCTTATTCCTCTCCTGTGGTTCTCCTCTGTTCCAGGGCGGTTGCCCCCTTGTGGCCCGGAGGACGTACATGCCACCTTCCTGTCCTTCCAGACGTCCCGGCCGGGTCGTAGCCCCAGCAACTCGCCACACTGGATGTAACTTGCTGCCACCAGTATCAATGTAAAAGACAAGTTACCAGTTAAGGTCATTGAGTGGGATAGATTCAAGCAACTTCTAAATAAGTTAGAGTAGGATCTGTAGTTTGTCTTTAATGGAAGTGTGAAGTGCATAATATCTTCACTAGCAGCTTGGTGAAAGTTTGTATTATGTAATATTTGGGCTGGCAGCATTTAGACCAGTGTGTAATAAACCATATGATAGTTGCAGAAGGCAGAATATGGTTCCTATTAATACTCCTTTATTGGCTGAAGATATAATTATGTGTAGAGGAAAAGACACCACCAACTCATGTCTCATAGCAGTGCTGATGCATGCTTCAACAGCAGTGACACTTGTCTGGTTGAATTCCGTTGTTAGATTTCTCAGCTTTTTACTGATATGGAAGTTATATTTTCACTTATTGTGTCTTTTAAATAATACATTGGTATACAGTGATTTTGGTGCCAATGATGTCTGAACGGTTTTATATTAAGTTTATGGTGCTGATTAAGAATATGGTTTTGCCAGATTGGCTCTAGTTTCTGAGATATGTAATAGTTAATTAATTAATTAATTAATGCAACATGTTTGAAAAGCATTCAGAATTGCAAGAATATTTTTATTTTAGTTACAACTAGTAAGTAAACAGTCTAACATTATACAAAAAAGAAATTAAGAATATCTACCAGTGACAGGAAAAAAGTTATGTATGATTTGATTAATTAATACAATATTAATTAGTTATTAATTGTTATTAATGTCAATGCTTCAAAAAACGCTGTTTATACGATTTTCTTTTATGTGAATCATCAGGACAATCACATTGGAGGCTCCAACAGTAGTCTGACATCATGTGTATGTCCCAATCTGCCTTGATATCTCTCCTACATCACCTTCATATCCTGATGGAACCTCTCGCCTTGTTCCACGCTGAAGTCTCCAAGGCTATCTGGAAATCTGTTTAAATGGCTATGGAGATAGTGCATCTTTACGCTCATATTAACTCGCAAATTTCTGAAGTTAGCAAGCATATCTTGCACCAGTTCTTCATAATTGTCTGCTCTGTGATCACCCAAGTAGTTCTTCACAACAGAGACAAAACTCTTCCAGGCCCCAGGCCGAAGCCTCAGTGTCATTCATGCATTTGGTAAAATTGGAATCGTTCATGAGTTTACAAATCTGAGGTCCATCAAAGATTCCAGCTTTGAGTTTTTCCATGCTCAGCCCAGGGAATGATGTACAAATGTACTTGAAGCAATTACCCGTTTTGTCCAAAGCCCTAACAAATTGCTTCATCAATCCTAGCTTAATATGAAGGGTGGGAGAATGATTTTGTTTTTGTCCACCAGCGTCTTGTTGATGATATTTGCAGTGCCAACAATCATTTCTTCCCTTGTAGGCCATGACACTTTTGTCCACTGATCTTGCTTTGCCCTGCTATTCCAGAGGCAAGCATATTTTGCACCAGTTCTTCATAATTGTCTGCTCTGTGATCAGACTTTTTGGGTATAAACCAAGACTGGGTTGACAAACTTATACTGCAGCCAACTTCTTTCCTCTGCAAATTCACAGTTGAATTCTGGCTTCAAAAAGTTGCTTTTATAGCATTGTAGGCCTACAAATTGAAATACAAAATAATTATATGGGATATTTCATTACCTAAGGCACTGTTAAAGATTCAAAAGACAAACCAAAAGCTATTGCATTTGTTATCACACACAAGTCGCATTGGGGGAATGCATTATTTTCATGGATGTCCATTATCTCAAAAACTAGAACCAATTCAGCAAAAGTAATGGGATTTTTGAATTCAGCACCCTCAAAATACCATAAATCCATTCAAAAACCCTTGGCACCTGAAAAACATTTTTTTTTGTAGACCTGGGAATTATTAGTCAATGCATGAATATTTTAAGTCTTGTTTTGCTTGGAAATATCTTCACAAGATACTTTGAAAAGTTTGCAATACAGAGCACCACAAGGTAACAAGGCAGAATATAGGTCAATTTGAAAAAAAGACTGTCAAACCCTGGTGTAGGTGTGCAAAAATATCTGGTAATATATTTATTACCATTACCTTGCTTTGAACACTAGTAAAACTCATTGATGGATTTCTGCCACTTTTTTAAAAAGTGTTGCTGATACTGATAGTCAGTTGCTCAGGTTTATGTACATTTTTAAATATTTATGACTTCAGTATTCAAGTCATTTCTTCAGACTTGTATCAGCAAGGTTATTACTGTATGTTTGAATTACATTTATTTATTTCCTTTTTGTTTGTTTTATGTAGATGCAATGTACCAACAAAGTCAGGCCCTGGTATGGAAAGTTGTGAAAGCTTTCTGCTGGAAGAACTGATTACTGATTGGAGAGGGGAACTTGATGACTTTAAGTGCAAGGAAGAAAAATGGGAAAAGGAGCGAGAGGTAAGATTTTTTCACTGTGAACTCTGAAGCATTGATTTGAATAACATACTACTCTAATCTATATGCTAATCTATATGTTATTAAAATCTATGATTTTAATAACATACTACTTTAAAGGCCAAAAGTCCACATGACCATCATCATCAAGTCCTTCCATAAATACCCTAAATAGAATGAAGACTGATCATTTATGTTAGGTAGAATGCCCAGAGGGGACTGGGTGGTCTCATGGTCTGGAACCCCTGCAGATTTTATTCTTTCTCCAGCAGTCTGGATTTTTTTTTTGTTTTTTCTGTCCTCCCTGGCCATCGGACCTTACTTTTATTCTATGTTACTGAGTTTTGTCTTATTTTTCTTATTTATTTATTTTGTCTTTTTTCTTTCTTCATCATGTAAAGCACTTTGAGCTACATTATTTTTATGAAAATGTGCTATATAAATAAATGTTGTTGTTATTGTAATCTGCAAAAAAGAGAAAATAATGAAATGTTTTTTTTCAATACCAATTTTGCTCCAGTGTTGAACCTTGTATCAAAGGTTTGTAATACAAAATAAACATTGTAGTATTTTTACAGGAGACTTAAATACTTAAAGCATTGTATTATATTTCAAAAAAATTTTATTTTTTGTTTTAAAAAAAATTGCATAAAATAGGCAGGCCTGGGGTTCTACATGGTACTATATTTTGTTAAGCACATTTTTTGCAATGAAGCATATAGAATAAACATGTGGAAAATGTAATCAGTTTGTTTAAAACTTTAGTGGTAAACTTTGTGTAGTACTCCATTTTTTCAAGTAAGTATACTTTTCAAGTTGGCACTTATTTTCATGTTTCTTTCATGTAGTACTACATAAGTATGTGGTGGTACATAGTAAATCATAATAACTACGACCCCATAATCATTTATTTGATTTATGGCATTCATGAATCAGTTCTCCAAACTTACTTCCAACTTCCAGGTAGCAGAGCCCCGTAGTTTGAACCTGAACTCAAGCCTATCTGAACTGCATCAAGTGCAAAATAGGAAACTACCTCTGATACATCCCAGTTATTTGTAAGAATATATTCTGTGGCTAATTACTCATGGCCCTTCTTAAATAAAATCAGAATCAAATCAAATTCTATTTGTCACATTCAAATTTTACCTATATTATATTACTGTACTATACTACTATAATTACTATCACTATGTATATATGTATATGTATATGTATTGTATCTAAGTAATAAAACACAAACTGTTTCTCCACAAATGGTTCATTTTATAGAAGGCAGTGCAGTTGACTTTCATGTAAAATGTCAGCAGAAATTTAAGGCCCTCAATGTATGATAATATTATGTACACTTTGTAGGCTTGAATTTTATTTGGTGCATAATGAAATTGACTCAAACTTATTCCACTATAACAGCATGTTAAAAATAATTTTTGGTTAATGTGCTGTCTTTTGGAAGAACCTTGGGCTCTGTCACAATGTCATGCTCAATCAGAGAGGTCCTTCTGGGGTTTTCACTCACCACCTCCGGGACAGACAGGATAACAGTTTTCAGTTCCCATCGCTGTCTGGGACTTAAATCCGTACCGAAGTTAAGGCTACCCGTGTGAGCAAAGAGCGAGTGGGGCTGGCCAGAGGAGGGATTGGATCTCTGTCCTTCCACGGTTTCAGCAGATTTACATGATAAGCCTGCTCCCTCTGCTGACAATTGGGTTGATTCACCAAATAGTCGACGAGTCCTTTCCTCTCCTTAACTTTATATGGACCTTGCCAATCGGCTAGTAACTTAGAGTGGGAGGTAGGAACTCCCGGAGAGACGCGTCACGGTCGTAATATTGGACGTGTGCTGCTTGTGACTCTTCCATGTGACTTTTAAGGAGGGGCTGAATTTTACCAAATCTATTATGTAATTGCATGATATATCCTTTTCTTCCAATCCCTCTTTTAAAATATCTAATATGCCCCGGGGTTGTCGTCCATACAATAATTCAAAAGGGGAGAGCCCTGTGGAGGCTTGTGGGACTTCCCAATAGGCACAAAGGACGAGGGGAGGGAGTTGATCCTAATTCCTTCCGTCCTCACTGACCACCTTACAAAGCATTTGTTTGAGAGTCTGATTAAATCTCTTTACCAGACCGTCAGTTTGAGGATGATACACCACGTTCTTTAGATGCTTTATTTTAGGTAACTTGGCAGTGAACATCTCTGAGGTAAAAGGCATCCCAGGACTTCCTTAGGGATGCCGGATCGCACAAAGATCCCTACCAATTCTCTCTGACAGCTGGGCTGTGAGAGAACTGCTGGCCACAGAGACTCACTCAGTGAAGGGCTACAGCAAAAAGGCTGCCCCGTTCACTGAGGAAATGGTAGGCGGGCGGGGCTTTGCAGCGGCACAGAGAGTGGAGAGAGACCAAGGTGAGACAGTATTACAACATATAATACCATAAAGTATTTTTATGGTCCCGACAGTTTCCTCATATGACACGAGTCTATAGAAATCTCGTTACTACGACGTACATTCAGCAGATACTTTCATTACAATGAAGTGACCTTGAATGAATTATCCACAGAGCAGTTCGTTCTGTGGTCGCAGCTCAGTTGTGCACATTTGCACAACGATCCCCAAACAGAAACATTGTAAAAAACAATTTCTTTCTTCGAACTTTCCTCATACTGTTTTTTTTTTGCTGTTTTTGTTTTCTGTGGTTTTCAGTGATACCTTTTGCTTATTGCTCATCAACATTTGAAAAGCATCCATTGGAATTTAACTCATTGTCACCCTTCTATAGAAATGGCAGACACGAAAAAAAAATAACAGTGTTAATGTTTGTGATGTGCAATTTGTTGGAATGACATATGTCTTTGTTATATGCAAAAAAAGAAGAAGAATCTCGGGTTGCAAAACGTATGCGAACTGCTGCATTTCAAGACACCGAAAAAGCAGTTTTTATGTGGTTTAGTGATGCTCATTCAAGAAACATTCATATTAACGTGGCACTCATTCAAAAAATGTGAGGTTTTTAAACTCTCTTGGGATCTTTGTCAACGGGACAACATGCTGTGAGCCTGCTATTGCCCTGCCCCGGCAACAAACAAACAATCTTACACATACGTGGCAATCACGCTTCAGGACACACTTCAGCATGACGTTCCCGTTGAATGGGGGGGATCCCAAAAGGGTTCAGAAACCTCACAATATGAAGACGAAGAAAAAGATGATTCGGCTTCTGATTGATAACTGTGCTGCCCACAACATGCTTCCACATTTAGATAATGTTTGTGTTGAATTCCTCCCACCCAATTGTGCAGCAGTGCTTCAGCCATTGGGATTGGGCATCATTCGTACCCTGAAAGTGTATTGTCACAAGGAAATGCTGAGAAAAATTCTCGACAGCATAACTTGTAGACAGGAGAAGATTAAAATAATGCGAAAGAAGCTATTGAAGCTGTTTCAATTTTCAACATCCTATCTTTGTGAGGCAGTGCTTTCTGCAGTGACAGCAACCAAAACAACATTACTGAGTAGACTGAACATAAGCAACACACTTTGCGTGTCATGGTCTTCCATCGTCCCCAGATGGGATTGTCTGGTTGCAGGAAAACAAGCTCAGGGCTCCCACTAATTCTGCATTTATGGTAAGCTGTATAATTTCTATTATGATATTATAACTTAATAATAGAAATGTAATGTAAATTCCGCTCATAATACACCCCCCCACCCGAAAAATTTGCTTCTAGTAAAGCGGTCCTTGGTGTCAAAAAGGTTGGGGACCACTGCTCTAGTGGACCGACTAAATCGACCCCAATTCTGTGAAACAGGACATCAATAAGGGGAATAGGAACACGAGGAGCACGGTCCTTCCTTGGAATTTGCCGCAATTGACACTCCGGACAGGATGTGCAAAAGCGATGAACCTCCTTATTGATTCCTGGCCAATAAAAGCAAAGCTTGATCCGCTACAGGGTTTTCTCGGAGCCCAAATGGCCATCTAGGAGGTGGGTGTATGCTAACTCGCAGACCTGCTGCTGGAAGGTCCACGGGATTAGCAGTAGCTTCTGCTTCTGCCCCTCATGCTCTGCTATGCGATACAGAAGGTAATTCTCCAAAACAAAGTGAGGACCCTGTGGCATCGACTGATGGGTGCGTTGGGTGTTGACCAGGACCACTGCATTTTTTGCAAACTTAAGGGAATCGTCATTCCACTGCTCCCTTTTAAAAGAAGCTGGCATCTCTCTAAATTGAAACTGTAAAATGGAGAGAGGGTCCAGGCTGACCTCAAGTGGAGTGGTTTCCTCCCATGCTGGAGGATAACATATTGGCTCACAACTGTCTGGGAGTTACCACGTCACTCAGGGAGGCTGCTTCGTCTCTCTCTGCCGGCTGGCTACACAGCGTGGAGGCAGCTTGAGACGGCTCATCCCTGTCTACAAATAGGCCTAAATTAAAACCAGGAGTGGTATGTGTTTCACCGCTTTAAATTTTAGACCAGTCATGCCTAGGGTTACCAACTCTCCAGGTTTGGCCTGGAGTCTCCAGGTTTCAGCCCTCGAGACTCCGGGTCAAACGTCAATTTCTCCAGGAGACAAATTATTTAACACTCAACAAAGGAAATTCCGAAAACTGCCTGCTACTGATTTAGTTTAACTACACTGTGTTTTGAATTTCTCAGGATTCGTGGTAATGTCTCGTCGCAAGGAAAGGCGAAATTCGTTCCTTCCCCAATCTCTTTTCCTGGCCGTTAAGACTTGTTCCTTGCGAATCACAAGTCTTGCGTTTGCTAGATTACTTAGTTTTCTGTTGTCTTTGAAATTTGTTTTTGAACCATGAGCGATGATAGTGATGGAAGCAGAAAAAGCGACTCAAATGAGGCGATATCAGAGTGGCCAACTACATCTTCTGTGGATGCGATGCCTGCTAAGAAAAAGAATAAATATTCCACTTCTTTTCAAGATTCTTGGAGTCACAATAATGATTACAAAGACTGGCTTGTTAAAGTGGGCAATTTTACTGCAAAATGTATTCTTGGTAGTGTAAAATTCACCATAAAATATGAAGGTGAGAAGGCTATAAAAACGCATTTAAAAAGTAAAGGGCATTCTACTGCCGTAACCAGCAGTGCTAAAAATAAGTTAGTGACTTCATTTTTTCCAAAGTAGAGTAGTAATGAAGAAAGTCTTGTAACTATGATTGAAGTTGCCCAGGTCTATCATGGTATCAACCATCACCACAGTTACTTAAGCACAGATTGTGCCATAAAATTTAATTCTTACTTGTATTGAGATTCTGCATTGGCGAGAAAAGTGCATTGTAGGAGAACAAAAGCAGGAGCCATCACAGAGAACTGTCTAGCTCCTAAACGTATATAGAATGTCTTGGATGAAATGAAAGCCAATACAGAGTTGTCATTAACAGACGCCATTCTGTCTGACGCTTCCAATAAAAGAAACCAAAAGCTATTTCTGGTCACAGAAAGATATTTCAGCATTAAAAATGGAATACAGAATAAACTCTTGGACTTTATAGAAAATAACTATGAATCTTCTGCATCGATAACAACAAGCATACTGACAACTTTAGAAAAGTGTTAACTTAAAATTTCGGACATAAGTTCATATAGTGCAGACAACTACCATGAACTATGGTCTCCATAATTCCGTTCACAAAAAACTTCTAGATCGTAATGCAGGATTACTGAAAGCAAATTGTAATTGCCATGTGATATTTAATGCAGGCAGAAATGCATCGAAAGCTCTTTCATATGACATTGAAAATTTGGTTTTGAAAATATACACAGATTTTCTAACAGTTACAAGAAATCTGAAGTTCCAAAGGAGTGTTTTATATACCTGGAAATGGACTACCAAAAAATGTTGCGCCATGTAACAACAAGATGCCTTTCTTTGTATGCCACTCTTGATAGACTTTTACATTGTTGACCAGCTGTCAAAAAATATTTTCTTGATCTATGAGAAGAAAACTGCGATAAAAATATCTGGAAGTTCATAAAAAACAGGAGCATGGACTAGAAGATGATCTTAGTTCTGAGATTCTAGTCTCAGAGTGCTACATTTATTTTGTTCATTGTTATATGAACATTTTAAATATCCACATTGCCAAACCAAAAAGAAATCACTTAACCAGCACTGAATTACATGAAATTATGTCCGATTTGACCGAACAGATAACTCAAAGACAAAATGATCAATCTTTTGGAAGCAAAGTACTAGCTGCCTTAAAGTACTTTCCAACAAAGGAAGAATACATTTTTGTGAAAGAGGCGAATCTAGTGTACAAAAAAACAGTCGACTGTATAGCGAGGTATTATGATTTCCAAAAGAGTCCCTTTCAGTATTTTGACTGTTTAAATTTAAATAAGAATAAAGCAAACATCAGCTATCAAAAAATACTGGAAGCTAAAGATGCAGCAAAGGTTAATAACATTGATGAAGATGCATTATACAATGAAATTGTTATTCTTAAAAGTGGACTGCAGGAGCTCGAAAAAGGCCATACAAATTTTGAAAATAATGAAATTTGGTGTAAAATTTTTCAAACCTCTGATCTACCTGATTTGCTTAAGATTGTTAGCAAATTGCTATCCATTCCTGTCAGCAACATATTTCCTGAAAGAATCTTTTCTTTAATGTTGAATCTTTGGTGAGAAAAAAGAAACAGAATGCAGGTTGGTTTAGTTAAGGCAGAGTTATGCTTGAAAATAAACTTTTATATGTCTTGTCAACAATTTGTGGAATTCTTGGAGAAAAAAGAACAAAAGGCACTACTACTAAGTGCTTGTCAAAGTAACAGTCAATATAAATTTAAGTTTAATAAATAAAACGTGATTATTATTTGTTTTCGTCTATAGCAAAAAATCTTAATATTTTCTTGTTTTATTTGTTATTTATTTTTCTTCTTAGTAGTTTTATATTTGATTCTTGCTGGCATTTGCAGCTTTAATTGTTTTTCATTAGGTTAATAGAATAAGTTAGTCAAAGCTGTGTTTTATAGAAGTATATATTTTATTTTTCTTGCTTTTATTCAAGTACTTATTCTAATTTTATTGTAGGTAACTGATTTCAGTTACCTATTTTATATTTGTTGTTTTCTTCTATAATTTTGTTTTATTTTAGTATCTTTTCATGATTAGCAATAATAGTTTACGTTATTATGACATTAAACTCTATGAAAATGAGGTTTATTTCAATCAAAATACAAATTTTATTTTGATTTGGAAATGAAAGTTTTCTGACACTATAATATAGTCTTTTAGATAATATAGTTTGTTTTATTTCATAAATAAGTTAGATTCTTATCTTTAACATATTTACAATTTAAGTTTTTTTTTTGGGCCATCCTAGCCTAGTCTCCAGGTCAACAGCAATAAAAAGGTGGCAACCCTAGTTCCGCCCCAGTATCACTGGGAGTGGTGGATTTGGGAGGACCGCCACGGTTAATTTCTGTACCGATCCTCTACAACTGATGACACATGTGGCAGACCTGCACCAGCGGATTTCTCCGTGGACACAGATTATACTGGTGTTAATCTTTAACCACTGTCATGGTAGCACAAACCGGCGGACAACAATGGTAATGTTGCTGTCAGAATTGAATAAGGCTTTGGTCTTAAACCCATTTACGATCACCACTCATCACCATTTATGATCACTCACTCAACCCCTCCTCCCCCTCCACCTGTATTCCTTCTCGTTTCCAAGTGGTTTGTGTTCCCATCGACTCAAGCCCTTTAGCTGCTTCCCATGCACATGTGTGTGACAATGTTTACATTCCTTCCTCTGCAAATGGGAACTTAGCAACAAGAATAATTCACTCTGTCTTCAGTACTTTAATGATATATCATTCTGATGACTTCAACAATGTACCTTTGGAAGGAACAATGACAACTCTCCATTACTTTGCATCATGTTCCACTCAAGGAAATAACAAGCTGGACCAGATCTATTCAAATTTTAAAGATGCTTTTAACACTAGAATTACCAGAGCCTACGAAAAAACTCGTAGATCTGTCCCACCTTAAATCGCTTTTAACTTTTCTATCAGCATCTTTTGTCCTGTAAATGTGTAGATAAGCAGCAAACAGCAAGCAGCCTGCTATCACATCCCCCACCCCGCACAGTTTTCTCAACTGACACCTTTTATAAATACTATATCATTATTTGGAACACTTGCATTTCATATGTGTTCCGTGTCTACAAGGATCTATGTAAACACATCGTTAAAACAGAAACGTTTTTCATGTTTTAGTAATAATTGACAAAATGTAGACATGAATTACAAATATCAAAGAAATACTTTCATAAAAAGTACAAATATAACAGAACAAATGTGCTTTTATTAAAAATTATAACTGCAGAAAAAGAACACGCGTTAGGGTGTGACATTGACTTGCATTTGGTATGACCGCTTCACTGGCGCAACGGTATAAACTGTTGACTGGTAATCAAAACTTAACGGGTTCGATCCTGGACGAGCCTGTTTTGAGAAGTGAGCTGCTTGTATTCTTACTATTTTAGAATAAAACATACATTGGATTCCAGTCTGTAACAGCCGGTGTAATTTATGATACTTGTAAAGGTTAGCTTTGTTTTTTTTTTTTTTTATTCAGTTTTACTTTCTCAGCCACACTCACGATCCCAACCAAACCCTCCCGCATCTGACACTGCTGTTTTCACATAGACACGCTATAACAGAGGTCAACTCAGATCATGACGACAGTTCTACATCGGAGCAAGAATGCACTTTTGCCATCGCTGTAATTTGTATATGTACATGGGAAGCTCTGCACTCTACTTGTGACTTTACGCTGTAGGAAGTAAGTAAATAAATAAAGGTAAATAACATTCAATCTGTCTCTTACATACAAAGAACGGTGTATGTAAGGACGGTGCGTGTGCCCAAAACATTAACATTCATATTTTACTTATATAAAAGCCTGATCAAATGTTATTTACCTATTTACCTTTATAAACAGACTTGAGCTGAGAAAACTGTGCGGGGTAGGGGATGTGATAGCAAGCTGCTTGCTGTTTGCTGCTTATCCACCCATTTACAGGACAAAAGACGCTGATGGAGAAGTGCGAAGCAATTTAAGGAGGGACGGATCTACGAGTTTTTTCGTAGGCTCTGGTAATTCTAGTGTTAAGTGTAAGCCTTTAGAAACTTTGGGAAGATCTGGGCACAATCTGATTTATCATATTCCCAGCTACAAGCCTGTTATTTGACAGCACCCGGTTATCACTGGGTTGGTAAGGAAGTAGAACCTGAAGTTTAAACTGGCTCTCAATGACTGCTTCCAAATAATATATTGGGAAATGATGTGCCAGTCACACTGTGATGATATTAAGGTTCTCAGTCACTGCCTTACAGACTGTATGCATTTCTGTGTAGACACTGTGGTACCTTCAAATACAATGTGTTGCTTTTCAAACAACAAGCTCTGGATTACTAAGGAGCTTAAATGGCTCCTGAATGAGAAAAAGAGAACATTCAAATCCAGTGACAAAGAAGCTCTGAAGGAAACACAGTGAATGCTAAAGAAGAAACTAAGTGAAGGAAAGGAAGCTTACAGGGCTGAAGTAGAGAACAAACTTAATTGGAACATGATGAAAGATGACTTAAGTGGTCTAGGCATAATTATTGAAGTTGAGCAATCCAATTCTCAGGTGCTAGAAGGAGATGGGGACAAAGCCAACACCCTGAACCAATTTTTCATATTTTTTTCCTCCCACTGCCCCCTTCTTCCAATAACCACTTGCCACACACCATCCCTACTACTTCAACAGCTCCTACCACTACTTCTAGAATGTTCAGTGAGGATTCCACCTCTGAACATCAGTATAGGCTGTCAATAACTGAAGACCAAGTGAGAAGACAACTGCGGAAACTACACACAGGAAAAGCCACAGTAACAGGTGGAGTCAGCCCTTGAATTCTGAAGGCCTGTGCTGACCAAGTTTGTGGTGTCATCTGACACATGTTCAGTCTGCCCCTAAGGCTCCAGAAAGTGGAAAACAATCCTGCATTGTTCTGTTCCAAAGAAGGCAGATGCCTAGGCAGACGCCTATTCACCTAATGTCTAATAACTTGAGGCGATTAAAGCTGACATCATAAAGATCTTTTGACATGATGGTCCTTGACCATATGAATTCCAATTGCAATGGACCACCTGAGCCCACTGCAGTTTGCCTATTGGACAAAGATTGGTGTGGATGATGCAATTATCTATATGCTCCACAAGACTTATTCTCACCTGGACAAAGCTGGCAGCACAGTGAGGATTATGTTTTTTGAATTCTCCAGTGCCTTCAATACCATTAATCCTGTTAAGGGGTAAGCTCAGAGATATACACACTGATGAGCCTATTACGTCATGGATAACAGACTATCTGTCCGGCAGACTGCAATTTGTGAGACTCAAGGACTTGTCTCTGATATGGATGTAAGCAACACTGGAACACCACAAGGGATAGTCCTGTCTCCTTTCCTTTTTACTCCCTAAGCCTCAGAATTAGAATTCACTTTATTGGCCAGGTACACTAATGTATACTAGGTATCTGTCTTCATATTATTTGTGCAGCATTTAAAGACAACACAGAATACCAAAGATAAATATAAGAAGATAAAATATAAAATGATAAAATATGATGCAATATACAAGGGCAATGCAAAAAAATAAAGAGATAGTAGTATTTCAATATCCAGGCAGTATAGTGTGGAGGTATACATAAATACTAAGTAGAAGCTCATTCCTGATTAGTAAGAATATCTGTTTAAGTGATGTGTTGTTTTAGCTTTCACTGCACCAAGACATTTACTAGAGAGAAGTCTTTGGAACAGGTGATGTCCTGGGTGAGTCGGATCAGCAATGATCTTTGCAGCCCTCTTCCTTACCCTGGACTCATATGGGACTTCAGTGTTCAGTAATTTGCAGCCTATGGTCCTTTTACAGTCTTTCATACTGCATTGCATATTGGCAGCACCAAATCAGACAGTTGTACCGGAATGGACTTGAAAGTGCCAGAATGGGCTTGATGATGGCCATGTAGAATTGGACCGATATTACTTGAGGGAGATTGAATTTCCTAAGCTGATGCAAAAATAACATTCTCTGATAGTCTTTCTTAATAATGCACGTGGCCTTATTGTCCCAATTAAGATTTTGTGACAGCACAGTGCCCAGAAACTTGAATAATTCTGTCATCCCAACGGCTGAGCAATTTACAGCAAATGATAGACATCTTATCTCTGTGATGGTCTTCTCTCTCATGTTGCTCTTCTTTTTTTGTTCAATTACTATGTGTGGCATTTCTCTTACTTAAAAAGATGTGTCTTTTTTCATGTATTGAGAATCAATGACATGTTTACATTACATCATTGTTTTCTTTCATCATGATTACTCCAGAATGGTAAATTAATTTATTTTTGTACTGTACATTCCAAATAAGTTAAACAAAAAATAAAGATTCAGATCATCAACAGTACAAAGTCAAAGCCAACACCTAGCAGTTTGCACTGATATCAATTAAAAAATACAAAATATCCAATAAAGATTTCAGAATGTAAAAATTATGGCATTTTTTATCTTTAGGTATGTTTTGAGGTCAATATGTAGAATTTTCATGACTGCCTAGCAGTCCTGAGTTAATGGTTTGTTTGAGGATAATTCCAATAAGCTTTGCTTGAGACTGGCTGTTTTGTCAGCGTCTAATGTAAGCTGCAGTTCAAATCTGGATTTGTATTATTTATCTTCCTCTAAGTTTCTATTTAACATATTGTCAAGTTCATACTCCATTACTGTGAGTTTAAGCATTTACTCTTCATATGGTGTATTTCTATTATTATTACACTGACTGTACCTCTGGTTTTTCTAATGATAATAAGGAGGGCTGTAAATGTAGTTAACAAGGTAAACAACTGCACAATAAGAAATCAACACGTTTCCCTAAAAAGTACCCTATTTAGGCTTATACTCAAAACAGAATATATGGGTTTTACCTGATTATTATATCAGTGTTTATATAATAAATTTTTGACGTCAGATTTTTATAAAAAAATAAATGAAGCTCAATGAATACATATTTTAAGAAGAGGGAGGAACATAGGGTTACATACAAGAGTGGAGGAAGATGCACACAGGTAGATTGCATCCTATACAGAAGAATTAATCTGAAGGAGATTGAAGACTGCAAAGTGGTGGCAGGGGAAAGTGTAGTTAAGCAGCATAGGATGGTGGTCTGTAGGATGACGTTGGAGATCAAGAAAAGGAAGAGAGTGAGGGCAGAGCCAAGGATCAAATGGTGGAAGTTGAAAAAGGAAGACTGCAAGGTTGAGTTTAGGGAGAAGGTGAGACAGGCACTGGGTGGTAGTGAAGAATTACCAGACAGTTGGGAAAATACAGCTGATGTAGTAAGGGTGACAGCAAGAAAGGTGCTTGGCGTGACATCTGGACAGAGGAAGGAGGAAAAGGAAACCTGATGGTGGAATGGGGAAGTACAGGAGAGTATACAGAGGAAGATGATGGCAAAGACGAAGTGGGATAGTCTGAGAGATACAGATAGAAGACAAGAGTACAAGGAGATAAGGCGCAAGGTGAAGAGAGAGGTGGTGAAGGCTAAAGAAAAGGCGTACGATGAGTTGTATGAGAGGTTGGACACTAAGGAGGGAGAAAAGGACCTGTACCGATTGGCTAAACAGAAGGACTGAGCTGGGAAAAATGTGAAGCAGGTTAGGGTAATAAAGGATAAAGATGGAAATGTATTCACAAGTGAGGAGAGTGTGTTGAACAGATGGAAAGAGTACTTTGAGAGGCTGATGAATAAAGAGAACGAGAGAGATAAGAGATTGGATGATGTGGAGATAGTGAATCAGGAAGTGCAACGGATTAGCAAGGAAGAAGTAAGTACAGCTATGAAGAGGATGAAGAATGGAAAAGCCGTTAGTCCAGATGACATACCTTTGGAAGCATGGAGGTGTTTAGAAGACATGGCAGTGGAGTTTTTAACCAGATTGTTTAATGGAATCTTGGAAAGTGAGAGGATGCCTAAGGAGTGGAGAAGGAGAGTGGTGGCTCTGAGGCTAGGGATCTGCACTGGCAATTGGAAGGTTGCTGGTTCGAATCCCGTAAATGCCAAAGGGACTCTGCTCTGTTGGGCCCTGCAATTGCTGAGCGCTTTGAGTAGTGAGAAAAGCGCTATATAAATGCAAAAAAAATTATTATTATTTTTTTTTTTACTAATGCCGATATTTAAGAATAAAGGGGAAGTACAGAACTGTAGTAACTACAGGGGGATAAAATTGATGAGCCACAGCATGAAGGTATGGGAAAGAGTAGTGCAAACTAGGTTAAGAAGTGAGGTGATGATTAGTGAGCAGCAGTATGGTTTCATGCCAAGAAAGAGCACCACAGATGTGATGTTTGCTCGGAGGGTGTTGATGGAGAAGTATATAGAATGTCAGAAGGAGATGCATTGCATCTTTGTGGACCTGGAGAAAGCATATGACAGGGTGCCTCAAGAGGAGTTGTGGTTTTGCATGAGGAAGTCTGGAGTGGCAGAGAAGTACAGTGTGGAACATAAGTATTTGAACACCCACCCATTTCTCCCACTTAGAAATCATGGAGGGGTCTGAAATTCACATTGTATATGCATTCCCACTGTGAGAGACAGAATGTAAAAAAAAAATCAGGAAATTGTATGATTTATACAGAATTTTTTTGTATTGCACTGCTGCACATAAGTATTTGAACACCTGGCAATCAGCAAGAATTCTGGCTCTCAAAGACCTGTTACTCTGCCTTTACGAAGTCCACCTCTACTCCACTTAGTAATCTTAATTAGTAGCACCTGTCTGAGCTCTTTAAAGACATCTGTCCACCCTACAGTTAGTCAGACTCCAACTACTACCATGGGCAAGACCACAGAGCTGTCAAAAGACACCAGAGACAATATTGGGGACCTCCACAAGGCTGGAAAGGGCTACGGGGCAATTGCCAAGCAGCTTGGTGAAAACAGATCAACTGTTGGAGCAATTGTCAGAAAATGGAAGAGGCTAAAGACGACTGTCAGTCACCCTCAGACTGGGGCTCCATGCAAGATCTCACCATGTGGGGTATCACAGATGATAAGAAAGGTGAGGAATCAGCCCAGAACTACATGGGAGGAGCTGGTCAATGACATGAAGAGAGCTGGGACCACAGTTTCAAAGGTCACTGTCGGTAGAACACTATGCTGTCATAGTTTCAAATCACGCATTGCACGGAAGGTTCCCCTGCTCAAGTCATCACATGTCCAGGCCCATGTGAGGTTTGCCAATGACCATCTGGATGATCCAGAGGAGGCATGGGAGAAAGTCATGTGGTCAGATGAGACCAAAATAGAACTTTTTGGTCTAAACTTCACTCAACGTGTTTGGAGGAAAAAGAAGGAGAAGTTGCATCCCAAGAACACCGTCCCTACTGTGAAGCATGGGGGTGGAAACATCATGCTTTGGGGGTGCTTTTCTGCGAAGGGGACAGGACGACTGCACTGTATTAAGGAGAGGATGAATGGGGCCACGTATTGTGAGATTTTGAGCAACAACCTCCTTCCCTCAGTCAGAGCACTGAAGATGGGGCGTGGCTGGGTCTTCCAACATGACAATGACCCGAAGCACACAGCCAGTTGCTCAGCGCCAGCCCCAGAACCTGACAGATCTAGAGGAGATCTGTGTGGAGGAGTGGGCCAAAATCCCTGTTGCAGTGTTTGCAAACCTTGTCAAGAACTACGGGAAACGTTTGACCTCTGTAATTGCAAACATAGGCTTCTGTACCAAATATTAACACTGATTTTCTCAGGTGTTCAAATACTTATGTGCAGCAGTGCAATACAAATAAATTCTGTACAAATCATACAATGTGATTTCCTGAATTTTTTTTTTACATTCTGTCTCTCACAGTGGGAATGCACTTACAATGTGAATTTCAGACCCCTCCATGATTTCTAACTGGGAGAACTTGCAAAATCGCAGGGTGTTCAAATACTTATGTTCCTCACTGTATGTAATAGTTGTACAGGATATGTGCGAGGGAAGTGTGACCATGGTGAGGTCTGCAGTAGGAGTGATTGATGCATTCAAGGTTGAGGTGGGATTACATCAGGGATCAGCTCTGAGCCCTTTCTTATTTGCAATGGTGATGGACAGGTTGACAGACAAGATCAGACAGGAGTCCCTGTGGACTATGATGTTTGCTGATGACATTGTGATCTGAAGCAATAGTAGGGAGCAGATTGAAGAGACCCTGGAGAGGTGGAGATATGCTCTACAGTCCCTGACAAAAGTCTTGTCGCTTCTCTATTTTGTAGAAACTCCTGCTATTAACCTGACTTTTAATTAATCAACTGGTGTTAGAAATAGCTCATATGAAAAGCTAAAGCCCTCCCAAATGATGTTTAATGCACTGAAATAAATTAGTTTCACTGAAAAAATATTTATTATTTAATCAAGACAGAAAGGTCAAATTTGGGCAAGACAAAAGTTTAGTCGCCTATACAGAAAATGAACAACTTTACTGCAAATCCAAAAATATGTCAGCAAATTAAGTAGTGGTGCTGTGAGATCCAAATTTAATATCTTGTATGACTTCCATGAGCTTGAAGGACAGCATCCATGCGGTTTGGCAAGGATTCATACAATTTATTGATGAAGTCATCAGAAATAGCAAAGAAAACAGTCTTGCATGCCTCCCATAGTTCATCAATATTCTTTGGCTTCGTCTTCCATGCTTCCTCTTTCATCCTACCTCACATATGCTCAATGATGTTCATGTCTGGTGACTGGGCTGGCCAATCCTGGAGCATCTTGATCTTCTTCACTTTAAGGAACTTTGATGTGGAGATGGAAGTATGCGATGGAGCACCATTCTGCTGCAGAATTTGGCCTTTTTATGGTTGGGAATATAAGAGGTAGCTAAGATTTCTTGGTATTTCAGACTATTGATGTTGCCTTACACCCTGCAGATCCCTCGCATACCCCCATACTGGATGTAACCCCAGACCATGATTTTGCCTCCACCAAAATTCACTGTTTTCTGGGTAAATCTCGGCTCCATTAAGGTTCCAGTAGGTCTCCTGCAATATTTGCGGTGACTGTGGTGTAATTCAACAGAAGATTCATCTGAAAAATCCACCTTCTGCCACTTTTCCAGCGTTCATCCTTTTAGCAGGCTGTAGGCCTTGGCAAATGCCACACAGTTTTTCAATTTTCTGTTGTTTAGTGCTAGCTTATGGGCACTGATTCGACCATGGAGGCCATTTCGAGACAGAATCCGACAAACTGTTCTGGTTGACACAGGGACTTCAGGTGACCAGGTCTCGTCGAGCTCTGCTGCAGTGGAAAATGGGCTGGCCTTGGATTTTCGATCCAACAAACGGTCCTCTCGAGCAGTTGTCTTGCGGGGTCTTCCTGACCTGGGCTTGTCAAAAACGTCTCCAGACTCTTCAAATCTTTATTTTATCCACTGAACTTGACTCTGAGACACATTGAAGGTGTTTGCCACATCAGCAGTGGATTTGGTCTTCAGCCTCTTGATAATCAACACTTTAGTCTCAGGGTGAATCTTAGGCATGTTTGCAGAGGTCTAGTTGCAGTTGATGTGAAGGTCTAGTGTACTGGGGTTCTTTTTATACACACCTGAGACCTAATGGATCCATTATTAGTCACAGGTGAAGCTCATATGACAAGGCAACAACACTTATGTCTTGCCAAAAATTGACTCAATGGGCTTTACCAAGCTGCGAATATTAGAATATTTTTTGTCAGTTTCGTTTTGCACTAAAACATTATTACAAAAGCTGATGGGATTGAAATGACCCATTTCTTGTAACAAAATCTTGATTAGAAATATATTTTAGCGGCACTTCAGGTCAATTTGTACACAAGTGACAAGACTTTTGTCAGGGACTGTAGAGAGGAGAGGAATGAAGGTCAGCAGGAACAAGACAGAATACATATGTGTAAATGAGGGGTAGGTCAGTGGAATGGTGAGGAAGCAAGGAGTAGAGTTGACAAAGTTGGATGAGTTTAAATACTTGGGATCAACAGTACAAAGTAATGGGGACTGTGGAAGAGAGGTGAAAAAGAGAGTGCAGGCAGGGTGGAATGGGTGGAGAAGATTGTTAGGAGTGATTTGTGACAGACAGATATCAGCAAGAGTGAAAGGGAAGGTCTACAAGGATGGTAGTGAGACCCGCAATGTTATATTTGTGGAAGATGGTGGCACTGACCAGAAAGCAGGAGACAGAGCTGGAGGTAGCAGAGTTAAAGATAGAGTTAAATATGCTAAGATTTGCATTGGGTGTGACGAGGATGGATAGGATTAGAAATGAGTACATTAGAGGGTCAGCTCAAATTGGACTGTTGGGAGACAAAGTCAGAAAGACGAGATTGCGTTGGTTGGACATGGGCAGAGGAGAGATGCTGAGTATATTGGGAGAAGGATGCTAAGGATAGAGCTGCCAGTGAAGAGAAAAAATGGAAGGCCTAAGAGAAAGTTTATGGATGTGGTGAGAGAGGACATGCATGTGATGGGTGTAACAGAACAAGATGCAGAGGACAGAAAGGTATGGAGGAAGATGATCTGCTGTGGCGACACCCCAATGGGAGCAGCCGAAAGAAAAAGAAGAGCAATGAAGAGCACTGAACAAATAAGAACTAGAACACATTTTCCAAATTGTAAAAACAAAACCAACCCCATTTGTTTAAGTAATAATTAAAAATGCCTTTTGCAAATTGCTTGAAAACTTTGTAAATGAAATTACTAACTTTTCAAGAATAACAGATATTAGGGAGCTTTTTGATGCTGCCTGAAGGAGATGAACTAATATTAGTTAGGGACAGGTAAGTGACAGCAGGACAAGTTCTGATTTCAGAATACTGTCGTTGAGATGTGCTTTAAAATGACTTAATTAGGCACATTGCAGGGAAAGATAAATCACATATAATGACTGGTGCCTTTACCAGTAGCTGCAGACTGAATTGATGTCTCTGTAATTCTAATACTTACTTTGTGTGTAGTTCACTTCATCTTTTAATTTTCTGACAATCAGATTTACAAAGCACCACCTCTTGATTGCTGTCACTCCTCCTCATTTGCAATCCCCAACTCCTAATTATGCCTTATAAGGATTGAAAACGACATTGGCAGTCATGAGACGTAAAAAAAATGTTCTAATAGACTGATTTCACAGACTTGAACATATAATAAAGAAAAACACTGACCCATTCATTCTAAGACTAAGCAATACAGCTCACAGTATAAAACTGAAACATACTATTTTTGCACAAAAAGACAACAGTTAGACAAAATAAAACATAACAGCTGAAATAAAACATTCTTCAGATGTGCTTCACTGAGTCTCTGCCTATGGATGTCATGTGCCTCCTTGTAACCCATAACAACAAAGGAGTATCACACAGATCCAGAGACCTCATTAGTAGACATTTCTCAGCATACTTTCTCATTGTAGCACACTGCCTGCACACAGTTCCCTCACACCGTACTTTTGGTTTTGATGGTTTTAAATAATTTTATTCACATTATAATGCAAAATAATGGAATATATTTTCACATCCATTTTTATTTTAAAGAAATTAACATGCAGAAAATAATATGGTTAAAAGAAGTAGGTTTTTTAGGAAATAATGTGATAATAATTTATAATTTAGACAGATGGACTTTGTTGTAACACTTAACAGTGCATGATCATGTTAACCCCTAAATATATTTATAAATACCTGCTGCCTGTGCTTGGGAAAGCAGACCATAACCCCATAACCTGGTTCTGCTTCAGCCTCACTACATACCAAGAGTGAGGGAGCTACCTACAACCACACGCTCATTCAGGAAGTGGCCCCCTTAGGCAGAGCAGGCTCTGAGAGACTGCTTTGGAACTACGGACTGGGATATCCTGCAGGGGTCACATAGAACATCGAGGAGGTTGTTGACTGCACTACTGACTACATCAACTTCTGTATGGACATTGTAGTTCCAGTAAGAACAGTACGCTGCTATGCTAACAACAAGCCATGGATTACAAGTGACATCAAGGGCCTTTTGAACCAGAAGAAAAGGGCTTTTAAAGGCGGTGATCAGCATGAGATCAAACGCATGCGGAAGGAACTCCGAGTCCAGCTCAGGGTGGTGAAGGAGCAGTGCAGGAGAAAGCTGAAGCAGAAGTTGCAGAATAACAGCATGAAGGAAGTTTGGGATGGGATGAAGATCATCACTGGCTGCAGCTCGAAGCGGGGTGCCACCATCTAGAGAGACGTGGAGAGAGCAAACCAAATGAACAACTTCTTTAACAGGTTTGACCACCCTAACCCACTCTCAACTTGAAGTACTGTACCCTCCACCCATCGTTCTACTGATACCAGCATAGGAAAGACATCTCCACCCACAATTACAGCAGCCCAGGTAAGCAGAGAGCTGAGGAGACTTCGTGCCAGCAAAGCAGTGGGTCCAGATGGAGTATCACCACGACTGCTGAAGGCCTGTGCACTGGAACTGGGGAGTCCTCTACAGCGCATCTTCAACCTGAGCCTGGAACAGGGGAGAGTCCCGAGGCTTTGGTAAACATCTTGCATCACCCCAGTCCTAAAGGTATCACGTCCTAGTGAGCTGAATGACTTCCGGCCTATTGCCCTGATGTCATATGTGATGGAGACCATGGAGCGTCTGCTGCTTCACCACCTGAGGCCACAGGTCCGCCATTCTCTTGACCCTCTGCAGT
This sequence comes from Polypterus senegalus, assembly GCF_016835505.1. NCBI lineage: Eukaryota > Metazoa > Chordata > Cladistia > Polypteriformes > Polypteridae > Polypterus > Polypterus senegalus. Next base: position 69,464,168 of record NC_053159.1, on the reverse strand, counting down.
TTGCATACCAGGAGAAGGTGAGAGCAGAGGATGCCATCATCTATATGCTACACCAATTCCTCTCCCACTTGGTCAGAGGCAGTGGTTCTGTAAAAATTATGCTTCTGGACTTCTCTGGCGCCTTCAGCACCATTCAACCTCTGCTCTTTAGGGACAAGGTGACAGAGATGGGAGTAGATTCATACCTGGTGGCATGGATCATGGACTATCTTACAGACAGACCTCAGTATGTGCGTCTCGGGAACTGCAGGTCTGACATTGTTGTCAGCAACACAGGAGCGCCGCAGGGAACTGTACTTTCTCCAGTCCTGTTCAGCCTATATACATCGGAGTTCCAATACAACTAAGAGTCCTGCCACATGCAGAAGTTTGCTGACGACACTGCTATCGTGGGCTGCATCAGGTGTGGGCAGGAGGAGGAGTATCAGAACCTAATCAAGGACTTTGTTAAATGGTGTGACTCAAACCCCTTACACCCAAATACCAGAAAAACCAAGGAGCTGGTGGTGGATTTTAGGAGGCCCAGGCCCCTCCTGGACCCTGTGATCATCAGATGTGACTTTGCGCAGAGGGTAGAGACCTATAAATACCTGGGAGTGCAGCTGGATGATTAATTGGACTGGACTGCCAATACTGATGCTCTACGCAAGAGAGGACAGAGCCGACTATTCTTCCTTAGAAGACTGGTGTCCTTCAACATCTGCAATAAGATGCTGCAGATGTTCTATCAGACAGTTGTGGCAAGCGCCCTCTTGTACGCTGTGGTGTGCTGGGGACGCAGCATAAAGAAGATGGATGCCTCACGCCTGGACAAACTGGTGAGGAAGGCAGGCTCTATTGTAGGCACAGAGCTGGACAGTTTGACATCCGTGGCAGGGCGACGGGTGCTGAGCAGGTTCCAGTCAATCATGGAGAATCCACTGCATCCACTGATCAGTATCATCTCCAGACAGAGGAGCAGCTTCAGCAACAGACTGCTGTCACTGTACACCCCCACACGATATGACTCTTCAATTCGACCTATAAACGTTAACATTATACAAAGTTATTGTCTGTTTTACCTGCATTTTTATCACTCTTTAATTTAATATTGTTTTTTATCAGTATGGTGCTGCTGGAGTATGTGAATTTTCCCTTGGGATTAATAAATGATCTGTCTATCGCCACAGTTTTCCTTGGAATATCCTAAACATTTATTCTTGTTTATTCACAAGGCTTTTAAGAGCCCAAGCTATCCCAAACATCATAGTACCATTTTTTTTTCAGTTACCCTAGTCCAGGGGTCCTCAATCACGGTCCTGGAGAGCCGCAGTGGCTGCAGGTTTTTGCTCCAACCCAGTTGCTTAATAAAAAGCACTTATTGCTAAAGTAACACTTCTGCTTCACTTTAGTGATTTTGAGCCCATTTTGCTTAATTTTGTCTTAAACAGCTTTTTTAATTGCTCCTTATTATCAACAACATGCAAATGACAAGAGAGAGCAGCATTTCTCCATTTAGCTTATTTACATTTACACTTGTGTGTATTTATCTGCACTATTGGGTTTAATTAAATACTTGGAAGAAAAATGAAGAGAAAAAAGTGAAGGACTGAGAATTACTCATCCATTTTAGCCTTCAAATCATTTGCATGATAGAAAGGGAAAGAAAATCTAGGATATGAGAATGACCTGACATAGCAGAGTTAATTTAATTTCATAGCTGGTTAGTGCTTTATTGGCAAGAATTGCTTTCTAATTAAGTAACCAGATCAGAACAAAAACCTGCAGCCACTGCGGCTCTCCAGGACTGGGATTGAGGACCCCTGCCCTAGTCAAAACTGACATAGTTGGTTGGCTGGTAGAAACTTGTTTTGGATGCCATACACTGACTGAAGTGTTATTTTTTCTGGGTGTGGACTGTAAAATGCAGGAATATTTCTTGTTCACCTTGTCACGCACGAGTGTTTGGGAAACAGCGGATCGACCCGGTTTGCTTCAGAAAACGTCCCGCGAGGGGTCGACGGCAGTGTACTAACTTGTCTTTCTTTCCTTCTTCAGAAAGTCCGAAGCCTCACAGCCGTAAACAACGCCCGGACGGCTATAGGAAGCACACACTTCCGGGTCTATTCAACCCCTCTGTTGACCCTTGATGACGTCACAATCCCAGAATCCATCACGACTATCCCAGCATTCCTCACATCAATGTCCGGTCCGCCTCCATAAAATGTCCGTTCTTTCTCCCTTCAGGGTCTTTTGATTTCTTGTATGAAATGACTGATGAAACCCCAAACCTTGAACGATTCTTGTCTCTTTATTACAACCTATATACTGTATATATAGTAAAAATATGGGCATATTTATTTCAAATCAGAAATTCTGCAACCTGACACAGCTACTTTGCCTTTCAGTTGCTTGGGCCACAGAAAAAGCCTGCCAGAATAACAGGTTTGAACAGTAGTGATAGTGAGGCAGTTACACTCACTGCTTCTCTTACTCTTTTACACACCTACTTCTATTACAAAGAAGAAGACCACCCTTACTCCCATGTGAACTCCCACCTGGCCTTTTCAGGTTGCAAACTCTGCCTACCTTCATTCATAGTCCTGAAGTAGTGACCACAGCTGCATTATTCCAGTAAAATACACTATAAGAGTGGTCAGGTTAACAAGTGATGCCTAGAGGAAGTGGCAAAAACAGACGGTGCTATCTAAAAAGGAAAAGGCCACTGTGAGGTGAAGGAATCGGGTCAGTATTATTATACCAGACCAAATAGACAACCCATGTATCAAATAAAAAACATGATAGCTACATTGATTACTTAGTTTTCAGCCCACCTTAGCTGGGTTGCTCAGTAAGTAATACATAATTTTACAGCACTTACTTTAATCGTGTACTAATGTGTGTCCTTTGTCATGGAACTAATTCAAGTCTACATTTTGGACACATAGTAAAGTAACAAAACAATATCATGTCCATACATTGATTATCACACTGTCTTAATTCGGCTGTTTCAAGATCTTGGGGCAGGAGCCAACCCTGGAACATGTAACAGTACTTTAAGACAATTATTATCACCTCATTCCTCACAGCACCAGTTGGCAGTGTTTTATATTTTGTGAGTAAAATTTCATTTTGAAATCAATGTTTGTAAGACACTGTTAGATTGTGGAAATAAGTAATGAATTACCAATTCCACAGCATTATTTGTCATGAGTTTTGGAAAATATTGCAGGCGTACTCTTACCAGAAGCTTTTGCAACATTTTTTTTTTAATTTTGGAGTTACTAAAATTAAAGAACTCACCAAACCATCAATTCCTTTAACTTTATGGAGGAAACAGCTAATCAAGGGCTATTTTTGAATCCCCTAAATTGATTTGACTACAGTGTTCTTGTTGATGCAAGGAATAAAATGATACAATGTGGATTGGACGACACTCCACCAATCCTGATATTTACACTAGAGCTGATTAGATAGTTAGCCACCTGTCCTAATATTCAGCAAAATGCCGCTACACAGAAACACAGGTAACACGTTAACACTTACTGTAGGTAGCTAGATCTGTTGGCATCTGATAATCCCATTTTTCATTTTACTTAATGGTTAATATTATTTGTTATTAGTCATTTTAAATTAATTGTATTTTTGTAATTTCTTTTGAAATAAAAGGTAACCTATTTGTGTGACAGGAGTTCTGAATAATCTTAATGTATGACCCTTAGCAGTGAACACAATCATCTGAGCCATTTCCTCAAGGGGTTTGTTTTATTAATTTACTCCAGCTGGAAGTTACAGGATGTGATCATAACTCAATGTATTTACTTGCACTTAAATAGCCTGGTTATTCACAGAAATGTGGTTTCTAAAATGCTATGTAAACCCTTATTCCAGTCAGAAAAACCGGGGCATTGGTCTGTTAGAAAATAGGTTAAAACGCTTAGATTTCTCTGTGAGTTTTCTAGATAAGTGTCCATGTAAATAAATCACTAACCAGGTTACAGTTTTGATTTCATATTCTGTGTTTTTTGCACTCTGTATGTGCATTGTTTGTTTTGCACATGCTTTAAACAGCCATAAGTCATACAGCCATAAATGGTTGGGCTATCAGTAATTGCATTATTACTTTTCCTGAAATAATCATTTATTAAATCTCTAAATTTATGTTGACAAGATGAACGTACAGTGCTAAACTGAGCAACACAATCTCTGGAGCAGTACTTGTCTGGAAAACATGATAAAAGTAATGTGTGTGACGTAGTGTGATTACTTTTTAAAGTAACAATTAACTTAATGGAATAGTTATTTTATTGAAGAGAAAGTACTTGTGCTATTATTATTCTAGTAGCAATGGGTGTAAAGCAAGAAGCAAATGTAATGGTGCACCGCTCCTTAATTCCTTTACAGCCAAACTGAAAAGGGTGTGCTGCATGCAATCCAGTAACAGAAATTTATTAATAAAGTGTTAGTTTACTTTTCATTGAGCTATTTGCAATAAATATGTTGAAACAGTATGATTGGGTAATTCAGTGGCCATTGTTGGTATACCATAAATCTTCATAGGCATGGGTTGGGTTTGGAGAAAGGGAATCAATGTTATTTATTTAACAGCATGTGAAGGACAAAGCATATTTATAAAACATAGAAAATGATTACGTTTGGCTGTGTTTTTTGGTCTGTTTTCATTAAAGTTCATGTTTGGGCTTGAGGTTTAATAAGAAATAATGGCCAGTTTAATGTACAGTTCTTCTTATAAGAGAAGAAAATAACACACTGTATAATGTACTTCGTTTCATAATAAGCAACTCAATAACATACTAAGTTACTTTAATGTAAGTTATGAGTAACATGACAAAGTTCCCTTTTAAAGAAATGTTCCCCACACTGCTCAGGAGTCACAGGTGTATGTCTTTTTTCAGAATCATTGTGGAAATTTTGTTTAATCTTTTTTTTAGCAAATTTTAATTAAATCAGAGCATTTTGCCAAAGGAGAACTCCATACATGGACTCCACAATCTTAACTGGGTTACTTGCCTCTTCCAGGTTTTGTGTGTGTAAACACACACAGTGTCTCATTTTTTGCATATAATTAACTGTATAACTAAAACCACTTTGTCTAACAAAGATATACCATTTATGCCATCTTTTAGTAACAAATATATAGGATCTCTCTAATTTGCAGATGTATTAAAAACTTTGAATTGATATAAGTAACCAGTCTTTGGGAAAATGTGAACATATGCTTCATCATTGTTTGCTTTGTCAATACATTATTACTATTGTGTTTAGGTGCAGTCAACACATACCTAATTAATTCTGTAAATTATACTTAAGTTAAATTTTTTAAAAGAAGCAAGCCAAGGAATTCAATGATATTTTTGATATTTTTCAAGTCAAATGCATTTTTCACAATCATTGAATACATTAATTGGCCATAGGAAGTTGTGTTCTTGAGTACCTTTCTCAATAAACTTAAATATGCCGTGCTTGTTTGTGCAATTTAAAATGTGGTCAGCCAGTCTTTTAAGTAAAGATCTTTTTGAATGATGATAAAGATAAGGAAAAGCAAAATGTGGAGGAAGGGGGTTTTGCAAGTTCAGAAATATTCATAGCACAGCCTGCTGGTGTTTTTTGTTTGTTTTGTTTTTTTTTTTCTTTTCAGTTTTTAGCTAATAAAGACAAGCTGACAGGTTCTCTGGAGTAATAGATCCCTGGTCAGAAAAACTGACTGCTACATGATTTTTTTCCTTCATTTGTAGTATACTTTAATAACATTATGCCTAAGAAATTCATTAATGTTTATTCAGTTATCTCCTGTGAGGCATTACTTAAGTTACAGTGGCATCCTACCACGTGACCTATCCATTTCTTCAGTGTAATATTCCCCAAAGTTCTTCTTTTTTTAGTAGTAAGATTAACTCAGATTTAATTTAAAAGGCTTTCTTATTTCTACCAGTTAATGTACTGTGAATCATTCATTATTTAACTGTTAGTTAAAGATATTTGATTTGGGAACATCCTTATTTGTTTTCATTTTATATTTTTTTAGTTGCTAAAATCCTGTATTAATGGAGAACGTGGTCGTCTCAACTATCTTTGGAAAGAAGTGTCAAGCTTCAGAAGATGCTTTGATGCAATGAAAACATCAACCAGCAGGTTTGGTTTAGCTATTTATAGCCTTGAACTTATCTATTTATATTTGTACATTTAGATTTTCTTGTTTGGCTAATGTCTTTGTCCAAGGCAACTTGGAACATTTGAGACATAAAATTGGTTACATTTGATTTGTTTTTGCAGTTGGAGCCCAGGCAACTTAAGTGACGTGTTCTTGGTCTCATGGTGTCAGTAGTGGAATTTGATCCCACAACTCCAGGGTCTGAAGTCCAAAGTGTCAACCACTATGCCACACGTTTATATATGTATTAATTCAAGGCTTGACCCAGATTATTTTGAATCTCTGTTCTAGAATTGTGACAGAAGCTTGAATCTGGATCCGACTGGTGCTGTAGGCAATAAGGAATTTACTTTCTCTTAGCAGATTTTCAGCTGGTAGTGATTTTCATACCAAGCCAGCTCTCATCACCATTGATGGTATACAGTGGTGTGAAAAACTATTTGCCCCCTTCCTGATTTCTTATTCTTTTGCATGTTTGTCACACAAAATGTTTCTGATCATCAAACACATTTAACCATTAGTCAAATATAACACAAGTAAACACAAAATGCAGTTTTTAAATGATGGTTTTTATTATTTAGGGAGGAAAAAAAATCCAAAACTACATGGCCCTGTGTGAAAAAGTAATTGCCCCCTTGTTAAAAAATAACCTAACTGTGGTGTATCACACCTGAGTTCAATTTCCGTAGCCACCCCCAGGCCTGCTTACTGCCACACCTGTTTCAATCAAGAAATCACTTAAATAGGAGCTGCCTGACACAGAGAAGTAGACCAAAAGCACCTCAAAAGCTAGACATTATGCCAAGATCCAAAGAAATTCAGGAACAAATGAGAACAGAAGTAATTGAGATCTATCAGTCTGGTAAAGGTTATAAAGCCAATTCTAAAGCTTTGGGACTCCAGCGAACCACAGTGAGAGCCATTATCCACAAATGGCAAAAACATGGAACAGTGGTGAACCTTCCCAGGAGTGGCCGGCCGACCAAAATTACCCCAAGAGCAGAGACGACTCATCCGAGAGGTCACAAAAGACCCCAGGACAACGTCTAAAGAACTGCAGGCCTCACTTGCCTCAATTAAGGTCAGTGTTCATGACTCCACCATAAGAAAGAGACTAGGCAAAAACGGCCTGCATGGCAGATTTCCAAGACGCAAACCACTGTTAAGCAAAAGAACATTAGGGCTCGTCTCAATTTTGCTAAGAAACATCTCAATGATTGCCAAGACTTTTGGGAAAATACCTTGTGGACTGATGAGACAAAAGTTGAACTTTTGGAAGGCAAATGTCCCGTTACATCTGGCGTAAAAGGAACACAGCATTTCAGAAATAGAACATCATACCAACAGTAAAATATGGTGGTGGTAGTGTGATGGTCTGGGGTTGTTTTGCTGCTTCAGGACCTGGAAGGCTTGCTGTGATAGATGGAACCATGAATTCTACTGTCTACCAAAAATCCTGAAGGAGAATGTCCGGCCATCTGTTCGTCAACTCAAGCTGAAGCGATCTTGGGTGCTGCAACAGGACAATGACCCAAAACACACCAGCAAATCCACCTCTGAATGGCTGAAGAAAAACAAAATGAAGACTTTGGAGTGGCCTAGTCAAAGTCCTGACCTGAATCCAATTGAGATGCTATGGCATGACCTTAAAAAGGCGGTTCATGCTAGAAAACCCTCAAATAAAGCTGAATTACAACAATTCTGCAAAGATGAGTGGGCCAAAATTCCTCCAGAGCGCTATAAAAGACTCATTGCAAGTTATCGCAAACGCTTGATTGCAGTTATTGCTGCTAAGGGTGGCCCAACCAGTTATTAGGTTCAGGGGGCAATTACTTTTTCACACAGGGCCATGTAGGTTTGGATTGTTTTTTCTCCCTAAATAATAAAAACCATCATTTATAAACTGCATTTTGTGTTTACTTGTGTTATATTTGACTAATGGTTTGATGATCAGAAACATTTTGTGTGACAAACATGCAAAAGAATAAGAAATCAGGAAGGGGGCAAATAGTTTTTCACACCACTGTATAAGTAAAAACAACAACAGTAATTTATTTCTTGTATATTGAAACAAGGAGTGTTTCAATTGACTTTAAAGAGCCCAGTTTTTAACAGTCTACCCTCCCCCATCCTTGACTACCTAAGAAGATAAGAAAGAAACGGCAACAAAATACCCTTGTAGGAGGAAAAAAAAAACGGAAGAAAACTTGTGAGATGCAATTCAGAGAGAAACCCCTTTCGAGGAAGGTTAGGCAAGCAATGGGTGTCAAAAATGGGTTACACAAGTAATAATCTTCAAAGAGGTAGATAGCCAATCTATTATTGCCACCTCAAGAATATAATACGACTAGAACAAACTGCAAAGCAAAATGCAAGTATGGATTATATTACTCACTAAATACAGAACTGTCACATATGAGGATACAGATTTGTTCAGAGTCCTGGAGACCTCGGCCATCAAAGCTACCTACCTGATACTAGCCATTCTCGAGCTAAGTCAGTGCTAGGTCAGACAATCTGATGAAAGGACCCTTCTACCTGATTCCAGTGCTCCTTTATGAGAGCTGACTTTTCCATAGGCAGGCAAGCAACTTGGCAGTAGAGCAGTAGCACCAAGTTCCACATGAGGATACTTAGAAGAGAAACAGAATAGGCAATCAATAGTAACAGTTTATAAATATCATGTTAACATATTTTAGTACTGATGACTAACCACAGAGATGCAGTATGTATGCACAGCTAATCAGCAGCTCTACTCGGGGTATGCTTAACTGAAGTAGTGAGTTTTCAGCCTGGATTTAAAAGCTGAGACTGCAGGGGCAAATCTTATAATAGCAGACAGACCATTCCACAGCTTCTGAGGCCTTAAAACTGAAAACTCAACTTCCCACTGTTATTTTATTAGTACTTGGAATCATTTTTTTTTATTTATTTTTATTTTTTATTAATTTTATTACAATCCATACAAAGCAATCAAGTTTTTGCAAAGAGAAAAATGAAGAACAGATCGATCCCCACCCCTGAGAGAGAGAGCAAGCCAAACGGCGTTAAATTTAAGGCTTGTAAACATACCTAAATTAATAAATTCTCTGTGCTTTATGAACTTATTTTAAAATATTACTGATTAGATCCTGCCATGTTTTGAAAAAAGTCTGTACGGATCCTCTAACTGAGTATTTGATTTTTTCCAACTTCAAATAATATAACACATCGGTTTCCCACTGACTTAAAAGAGGAGAGTTTGGTTTCTTCCAGTTTATCAGAATAAGTCTGCGTGCCAAAAGTGTAGTGAATGCAATCACAATTTGTTTGTCTTTCTCCACTTTAAACCCATCTGGAAGAACCCCAAACACAGCTGTTAATGGGTTAGGAGGGATTGTGAGTCCAAGGCTATCTGAAAGGTAATTAAAAATTTTGTCCAGAATAATGTTAATTTAGTGCAGGCCCAGAACATGTGACCTAGTAAGGCTGGGACTTGGTTGCAACGCTCACAGGTTGGATCATGCCCTGGAAACATTTTGGAGAGTTTTAGTCGAGACAGATGTGCTCGATATATAATTTTAAGTTGTATAATTGTATGCTTTGCGCATATGGAGCTCGAGTGAATTCTCTGCATTGCTACTTTCCACTCCTTTTCTGATATATTAATTGAGAGATCTTTTTCCCAGTGTCCTCTTGGATCTTTGAAAGGGAGGGATTGTAAAATGATTTTATATATTGTAGAGATGGAGTCTAAGTCCTTGAGATTGAGCAATATTTTTTCCAGCATGGATGAGGGTGCAAGATGAGGAAAATCTGGAAGGTTCTGTTTAACAAAGTTCTGATTTGAAGATAGTGAAAGAAATGTGTAGCTGGAATGTTAAATTTGGAATGTAATTGTTCATAGGATGCAAAGACGTTGTCTATATAAAGATCTCTAAGCAAGTTAATTCCAAATTTTTCCAGATATTAAAACTGCATATGTTTGTGAAGGTTGAAAGAGGTGGTTCTCTTGCAGGGTTGCCACAGATAGAAGCTTCTCCGTCTTAAAATGCTTTCTACATTGGTTCCAGATTCTAAGTGAGTGGAGCACAATTGGGTTATTAGTATATTGCCGATAACGTGTGTTTATTGGAGCACAGAGCAAGGAATACAAAGAAGTACTGCAGGATTTTACTTCTATTGTGGTCCAAGCCTGTGTATGTTCTTCTATTTGTGTCCAGGTTCTTATCGCCTGTATATTTGCTGCCCAGTAATAAAACTGGAAGTTAGGTAGAGCCATGCCCCCTTCTGCCTTTTGTCTTTGTAAGGTCGCTCTTTTGATGCGTGGATGTTTTGAATTCCAAATAAATGAGGTTATTGTTGAATCTAATTGCCTAAAAATGATTTATTAATGTATATTAGGATGTTTTGAAATAAAAAAAAGTTTAGGAAGAATATTCATCTTAACAGTGTTAATTCTTCCAGCTAGTGTGAGATGAAGGGTTGACCATCTATGCAAGTCTTGTTTAATTTTTTCCATGCAGACGGCGAAATTTTGTTGATATAGAGCTTTATGTTTACTTGTGATGTTTACCCTAGGTATTTAAACTGTTCTGCAATGATAAAAGGTAGGGTATCTAATCTAATATTATATGCTTGAGAGTTCACTGGAAAGAGTACACTTTTATTCAGATTAATTCTGAGACCAGAGATCTTTTGAAATTCTGTGAGTGCTGCTAAGACTGCAGGCACAGAATTTTCTGGGTTGATATATACAGTACCATGTCATCTGCATATAATGAGATTTTCTGTTCCAGTCCTTCTCTGCTAATCCCCTTTATCTGATCAGTATTTCGACAATGTATTGCCAGTGGTTCAATGGCAATCTCAAACAGCAGCGGTGACAAGGGGCATCCTTGTCTAGTGCCACGTTCTAGTTTAAAGTAGTCTGAGCAAATGTTGTTGATGCAAACTGAAGCTTCTGGGTTAGTATACAGTAATTTAATCCATGCACAAATGTTTGGGCCAAACCCAAACTTCTCCAATGTAGTAAAAAGGTATTTCCATTCAATCATGTCGAATGCTTTCTCTGCATCCAATGATAATAATATTTCTGGGGTGTTTGATTTTGTTGGTGAGTATATTACATTAAACAGGCGTCGAAGATTTGAAGATAAGTACCAGCCCCTAATAAATCCAGTTTGGTCTTGTGATATTACCGAGGGGAGCACTTTCTCCATCCTTCTGGCTAAGATTTTAGAGAGTATTTTAACGTCGTGTGGAAACGACCCGGACACAGACAGACGGACATGTTGTAATTCACCGCCACATGTATTTTATTTACACTATTTACAAATGATATGGTCACACAGACCCAGTCCAAAGTGCACAAACCCCAATAATCACACAGTCCTGGCCACAAATGCCTTCATCGGGCCGCCTCCACCCCTCCTCTGTGCTTCGTCCTTCCTCCTCCCGACTCCAGCCCTGAATGAATGGAGACGGCCCCTTTTAAACAGTCCCCGGATGATCCCCAGGTGTTCCCGGCATTCCTCCTCTGGCCACGCCTAGCGTGGCGGAAGTGCCGGCTGTCCTCCCGGCAGCTCTCCGGTGCCGTCCTAAATCTTCCCCAGCACTTCCTGGTGTGGCGGAAGTGCTGGGGTAACAGGTCCCCAAGGCATTGGGGCGCCTCCTGGCGGTGACCACGGGCCCCTACAGGGTGGAGCTTCCATGCCCTGTACCCGTGGCCCCCAGAGCAACCAGGAAGGCGGCCCCCATGTGATCCAGGGTGGGGTCTGACCCTCTTCCGGTCCCTTACGGCATCCCAGCCGGGTTGTTGCCCCTGGCATCCCTGACAGTGCCCCACAGCCAGCGAAGACCACTCGTGGGAAAGAGCGACCTGTCCCGCGAGGGCAGCACAGCCCCGAAGCGGGTCCTACTCCAGAACAGCCGGGGTCCGGTCCCGCTCTCCAAGCAGGGACAGGGGCAGAGACGCGGCCTGAGCACCAACACTTGGTGCTCCCCTGCACCTCGCACAGGTTGCGCTCCCCCCTCTTACCGGCACCCTGGGGCCCCCTCGTTCGGCACCCCCTCCGAGGCCTCCACGCCCCTTTAGTCGGAGCCACTCGCTCCCCTGCATCCTCCTCCGGCCGTGGTGGCAGCCGTATACTAGCAGAGAGATTCCTCAGTAGACGGTCCGACATCAGAGGGCAGGTCCCCAACGAAGGGGGTCCTACTGCTTGCCCGGGGTCCGTCCCTGCAAAAGAGAACACAGGGGCAGAACCGCTGCCAAGGCACCCTTCCTGTGCCACGCACTGGCAGCGTCCCCCCCTCCAATCGGCACCCCGGCACTTGCCTGTTCGGCACCCTCTCCGCGGCTTCCGTGTCCCTCTTAATGGTGGAATCGCCGGCACCGCCTGCGCTCTCTCCGCCCGCCTCAGGGATTCCCTGTGCCCCTGCAGAGGGCGGCCAGCACCCAGACGCGTGCACCCAGCATTGCGTCCCAACCTATTGGGGGAATTTGCACCCAGCCTCTCATTCCTCCTTTCACTCTGGGACGCCATGACAGTTTGAGACTCCTTATTACAAAGAAAGAGCCTCTTTCCCGTCTGCGTCCCTACAGTGCGGCGCGAGACCGCAGCCGACTCGGGGCGGAGGGCGCTAGGACCCGGGGCACTTAGCAGCCCGTGACCATTCAGTGTCCTCACGGACTCCCCTCGCCACAAGATACAGCCCGCGCGGCCAAGACTCTCCTGTCGGAGGGCTGCTTACAGACCCTCCTGCATGCTGTACGGAGTCGGCTATACTCACCGTCTCCGCCGTACCGCTCCGGCTGGAGATTCCAGCGTCTTGCCGTCTCGTTGTCTCTAACGTCTTCAGCGCCGCGAGCGCTTTCCTCTCCAGTACCAGCACTTCAGCCCGGATGGCACGTAGCATCTGCAATACACGCTGCTCCGCAGGCTGAAGGTACGCCTCCAGCTCCGCCAGAGCAGCCGGCAAAGACAGGAAGTTAACCGACGTGGATCCTACCTGTCTGTCAGCCTCCGACGCTGGCCACTTCCTGTGGGCCTTCTCCTCCGGCCCAATCGGGTCTCCCCCCTGCCCGTGATGGACATTCCTTGGTCCCAACTCTCTGCAGTCATCGGCGTGCACACAAGACACACCGTCCAATCGCGTGCCTATCAGGGGGAGGGACTTCTGGTCCGCGGCCATCTTGCCTCCCCTTCCGGGCGCCTCCAACAGCGGTGCGCTTGTCTGAGACCGCTGCAGTCATGCCATGCACTCCGCCAGCTCGCGACAGGGGAAGGCGGCTCTCCTGCGGATCCCTGGCAGTCCGTGGGGTTCCTTTACCCCGTGGGGCTGTGTGCACGCAGCACCCGCGGCACGTGGGTGGGGTCCCCTGTTGCGCAGGGCGGTCCACAACAAAATTTTTTACTACAGGTCCCCGCCTTGAATAGGCGGAGCATCCTGCCGACTACGCCAGATGTGGAAACGACCCGGACACAGACAGGCGGACAAGTTGTAATTCACCACCACACGTATTTTATTTACACTATTTACAAATGATATGGTCACACAGACCCAGTCCAAAGTGCACAAACCCCAATAATCACACAGTCCTGGCCACAAATGCCTTCTTCGGGCCGCCTCCACACCTCCTCTGTGCTTCGTCCTTCCTCCTCCCAACTCCAGCCCTGAATGAATGGAGACGGCCCCTTTTAAACAGTCCCTGGATGAGCCCCAGGTGTTCCCGGCATCCCTCCTCTGGCCACGCCCAGCGTGGCAGAAGTGCCGGCTGTCCTCCCGTCAGCTCTCCGGGTGCCGTCCTAAATCTTCCCCAGCACTTCCTGGTGTGGTGGAAGTGCTGGGGTAACAGGTCCCCAAGGCATTGGGGCGCCTCCTGGCGGTGACCATGGGCCCCTACAGGGTGGAGCTTCCATGCCCTGTACCCGTGGCCCCCAGAGCAACCAGGAAGGCGGCCCCCATGTGATCCAGGGTGGGCTCTGACCCTCTTCCGGTCCCTCACGGCGTCCCAGCCGGGTCGTTGCCCCTGGCATCCCTGACAGTCGTTTTTCAGAAGTGAAATTGGTCTGTATGATGCACATTGTAATAAGTCCTTATTTTGTTTTGGAAAGACAGTGATTAGTGCTTGGCGAAAGGTTTGTGGAAGAGATTGGTTATCTCTGGCTTCTGTAAATGTTGCTAAAAGGAGGGGAGCTAGCTGAGCGGAGAATTTCTTGTAAAATTCTGCAGGGTAGCCATCAGGGCCTGCTGCTTTCCCGCCTTGGAGTGACTTTATAGCATCTAGTAATTCTGATAACGCCAGAGGTTTATCAAGTTCCTCCACACTAGAAGCGTCTATTTGTGGTATCTGTAATGTATCCAGAAATGCATTAGATTGTGTATTGTCTTCTTTAAACTCAGTGGTATATAGGGATTTATAGTAGTCTCTGAAAGTGTGCATTATATTTTTGTGTTCGATGATTTTATCTCCGTTCGTAGTAGTGATTACCGAGATGCGTGCGTTCCGCACTTCTTGCTTGTGAATTTGTTGAGCTAAAAGCTTATTAGCTTTTTCCCCATGTTCATAGTAATGATGTCTGGATTTGTAAATTAGTTGTTCAGTTTCTTTAGTTGTCAAGAGGTTTAATTCTGAATGTAGAGCCTGCCTCCTCCTATGTAGAGTCTCGCTTGGTAGTCTGGCGTGTTCTTCATCTATTTTAGTAATTTCGCTTTTTATCTCTGCTACTTTCATGGCCTCGGATTTATTTCTGTGGGAAAGATATGAGATAAGCTGTCCTCTTAAGAAGGCCTTAAGAGTTTCCCAGAGTATTCCTGCAGAGATCCCGGGGGATGTATTTGTCTCTAGAAATAATTTGATTGATTGATTGATTGATTGATTGATTGATTGATTGATTGATTGATAGATAGATAGATAGGACAAGACTTTATTGTCTGTGCGCCACAGGGGTCACAGAAATTTCCCTTTTGACACGCTCATGAGACAAACAGACCAAAAAAATACAAATATAAGCAAACCATAGAAAAAACCTGCTTCATCTGATTCAGAACAGATACTGCTGAGGGTACAAAAGATTTCTTGTATGCATTCTTCCGCGCCAATGGGGTTTTATACCTCCTACCTAATGGCAGCAATCTAAAGAACGCATAAAGAGGATGAGAGACATCCTTCACAATCATGGTTGCCTTCCTCAACAGTGCACGGTTGTGCAGTTCAGAAAGGGGAGTTTGAGGTAATCCAATTATTTTGGAAGCCTGGTTAACTACACGACACAGTTTTGTTCTATATTTAATGGTTAATAAGTTGTACCAAGATAAGTAATTAAAAGTGAGAACAGATTCAATAAGTGATCTATAAACCAGCGTTAAAACCTCCTTGCTAACATGAAAGGCTCTAAGTTGCCTTAGTAGATGGAGGCGCTGCTGTGCCTTCTTATATACAGCATCTGCATGCTGCATGAAAGACAGACAGGTGTCAATCTCTGTCCCGAGGTATTTAAAAGTCTGAACCTGCTCCACCAACTGACCCTGGATACTAAGTGGCTGGAACAGCAGTGATGGAGCCCGTCCTTTGGGGCCACAACACAATTCCTTAGTTTTAGAAACATTTAACTCCAGTGAATTTTCTGCCAATAACTGAACCAGTCTCTGGACCTCCTGCTGATATGCAGAGAGGGCACAGGGATCAGTCATATGGGCCACCAGGGCCATGTCATCAGCATATTTATACAGTGTCATTGATGCACTGCTGCAGGAAACATTGTTTATGTAGACAGAGAAAAGAAAAGGGGATAGAACACATCCCTGAGGAAGGCCTGCATTTAAAACGGATGTGCTAGAACTTATACCATTTAAAAACACCTGCTGTGGTCTTTCCGTTAAAAAATTTTTTACCCATAAAATCAGCATGGGATGTACCTAAAAGTCAGAGAGGCAGTATAGCAGAATATCTATCTGAACAGTATTAAAAGCAGAGGATAAATCCATGAATAAAATCCTTGTATGTGGATGTACCAATCCATTTGTCTAGTAACAGTATCTAAAAGTGTGAGACATGCATCCTCCACTCCACGCTTTGCTTTATATGCAAACTGGAGTGGGTCAAGTTTGTCCGACAACATGCTGGAGAGATAATCACACAGTACTCTCTCCATACATTTACACAAGACAGATGTTAGGGCTACTGGCCTGTAGTCTTTGGATCCTTGGCATGTGCCTGCTTGGGAATCGGAATTATGGTAGATTGCTTCCACTGACTTGGGACACAGCTGGAATCAAGAAGATGTTGGAAGTGTCTTGTGATGACCCCACCTAGCTGAGTAGCACAATCCTTTAACACTCTGCCTCCAAGCCTGTCAGGGCCAGAGGCTTTATTAGGGTTAAGTTTATGCAAGATGGCAGTCACCAGCTGCTCATCAATATTTAAGGTCTCAAGGGGGGAGTCAGGAGTTATAGGAGTCCAAGTGATTGGTGTACTTAGGCTATTAAATCTGATAAAAAAGTTGTTTAATTTTTCCACAAAGGAAGCAGCATCTGAGCAGTCAATTTTCGTGGGTTTGGGGGCCCTGCCCATCATAATATTTAAACCCTGCCATGCTTCCCTTGCGTTTCCCAAGGTTAGTTTCTGCTCCACCTTGTCTTTATAATTTATCCTGGCTAATTTAGCCTTTCTTCTGAACTCCTTTTCCAATTCCCTCACTTTTATCTTATCACCCATCAGGAATGCTTTCCTTTTCTGAACCAAGCAGTCTTTCATGTCCTTAGTAACCCACTTTTTATTATTTGGATGAATAATTATTTGTTTAGTGGGAGTGACCATGTCTTCACAAAATAAAATATAGGAAGTTAATAACACCGACAGGGTATTAAAATCATTGCCACAGTCATCAAAAAACAGATCCCAGTCCGTCAGCTCAAAACAGCCCCTTAGAGTTTTAGCTGCATCGTTGTTCCAGACTCTAATGGTTTTTAAAATGGGTTTACCAGTCTTCAGCTGTGACCTGTACTTTGGCAATAAAAGAATGACATTATGATCTGAGAAACCAAGAGGTGGGCGTGATTTTGAAATGTATGCAGTAGGGATGTTTCCAAAACACAAATCCAGAGTATTCTGCATCCTCGTGGGGGTTGTTACATATTGCTCCAAGTGTGGTAAATGTGTGGTGATGTCACATCTGTTAAAATCACCAAGTAAAAACACGGGCTGCCCTCCAGTCCGATTGACAGCTTTGTTGTAACAATCTGCAATATGTTCAGCTGCTGTGTTAAAATCAGGTCCCGGTACATACACTAAAATTACAGTGATTTCTGAGAATTCCCTAGGTAGATAATGTGGCCTAAAGGACACAGTCATTAGCTCATAGTGTTTGCAGCACTCAGTTTCTCTCACTGTAATATTTGTTGCCCACTTACTGTTGACAGCCGTACAAAGCCCACCCCCAACTGATTTCCGCGTTCTTACTGTATCCCTGTCAAATCGAATGATGTTAAACCCATCCAGCTGAAAGTCCATGTCTCCAGAACGCCACGTCTCTATAAAACAGAAGAGACTTGTCCGCTGATAGTCCGGATCGGTCCTTACGAGTGTTGAGAGTTCCTCCTCCTTATTCCGTAGTGATCGAACATTTGATAAGGTGATGGCAGGTAAAGGTAGTCGACTCCCTCTCCTCCTCAATCTGTTCCGTATCCCTCCTCTGGAGCCTCTTCTCTTTCGAATCCGCTTCCGATTATATCCCAAAAGTAACTCCGGGGGCACGTTATTTGTTTGAAATGTTACTTCCATCGGTCTTAATTGACGGTGGTTCAACTCCAGCAGGTAATCCCGCGAGTAAGCAAGCCTTCCTAGGGTAACGCCGAGAGGCTGTGCTGGATGTGAATAAATTCCGTTTACCTGCCATAGGTTGTTGATCAAACTCCACAGGCAGGCCCAATAAATAATCGTTGCCATCAACATTTGATATAGTAAAAAATAAAAAGCGAGATCAATAAAAACAAGACAAAAAAGAAAGACTTAAAAACAATACACAAATGAGACGTATCAAGAGTCGCTTCTGCATGGACAGCGCCCCTTCGCTGATTTGTTTGGGTAAAAAATTCAGTACAATTCTCGTCAGCTAATAGAAGTGGGTTGAGGTGCCATCTGCGGGGTGAGTGCATGGGGCTTAGTAATTTTACCTCCAAGATCATAGGTGCATGGTCAGAAATAACAATAGCATCGTATTTTCAAGATTTAATCTTAGGCAAGACGTTATTGTCTATAAAGAAGTAATGGATCCTTGAGTAACAATGATGTACTGGTGAGTAGAAAGAATATGTTCTTGAATTTGGGTTTAAAAACCTCCAGGGGTCTGATAAGTTGTGAACTTTGTAATTATTTTTGCAGTATTAGATGCCATTCCCCCTGTGGAGGAAGTCCTATCTAAAAGTGGATTTAGAACACAATTAACACAAGTCCCCAGCCATTATAACTTTATGAGTGTTCAGATTGGGAATGGATGCAAATAAATTTTGTATAAATTCCTTATCATCAACATTAGGTGCATAAACATTTATCAAGATCATTTTACAGTTAGATAAGTCTCCCATGACCATTACATATCTCCCTTCGGGATCCAATATTACATCTGATGCTACAAATGGAACAGTTCTATGTATGAGAATTCCCACACCTCTAGTTTTCTTCGTAAAGCTAGAATGGAACATTTGGCCAGTCCAGTCTTTTTGCAGCCGGAACGAATCCTTGCTTATTAAGTGGGTTTCCTGTAAAAAATACTATTTTAGCATTTAGACCTGTTAGGTGAGAGAGTACTTTGTTTCTCTTTAATTCGTGATTCAGGCCTTTAACATTCCAGCTTACAAAGTTAACTGTCCCTTCATGGAGACACTGATGCTGAGTTTTTGATGTCATTTTATAGTCTTATTGTAATTATAAAGATTGAGAGGATAGATTAGGTATAGATCAGGCCTGCTCTCTTTCTCTCCCCCCCATTAACCCCCCCACCCTCCCTTTTTGCCTCCCCAAGTGAGGCTAAAACCCACTTCACACAGTCCCAGTCCTCTGACATACCCAGAGACAGAGTACATCCAAAGCAAAACAAGCTCCAATGCAGTGGTGCTTTAGGGTTAAAAGATAGAGATATCTCTAAAAAAAAAATAATAATAATAATGAGAATATATTAGAATATATGCTGATAAAAACCCGTATTTTAAAACGAATAGATCAGACAAAAGATTATTAATCTTTGCTTTATCATTAACCGCCATGACTCACTATTATGTATCTGCTATCTCAGATTCTGCTTTAAAGTCGTCCCCGATTATTTAAAAAAGTTCAGCTGCGAATTTCACAGGGTTTGAACTTTCTCGATTCTCCGGCAGACCTTCAATTCTGACATTACAGTAATCCCTCCTCGATCGCGGGGGTTGCGTTCCAGACCCCCCCGCGATAGGTGAAAATCCGCGAAGCAGAAATCATGTTTGTATGGTTATTTTTATATATTTTAAGCCCTTAGAAACTCTTCCACACTGTTTATAAATATTCTATGCACAGTTATACAGTAAACCCTTGTTTATCGTGGTTAATCCGCTCCAGGCAGATAAATGAATTTCCACGAAGTAGGATTCTTTATTTATAAATCTTTATTTATAAATATTTTCGCAGTTACAGCATAGAAAACCTGTTTACGACTTTGTAAATACGATTTTAACATTATTAGAGCCCTCTAGACATGAAATAACACCCTTTAGTCAAAAGTTTAAACTGTGCTCCAGGACAAGACAGAGATGACAGTTCTTTCTCACAATTAAAAGAATGCAAACATATCTTCTCTTCAAAGGAGCGCCATCAGGAGCAGAGAATATCAGAGAGAGAGAAAAGTAAACAAAAATCAATAGGGCCATTGTGCTTTTAAGTAAACGAAGCACCGCGATAAAGCCGCCGCAGTGAAGGGATCAATGTGAAGGTAGTCTTTTCAGCTTTTTTTAGAGGAGCGTCCGTATCTTCTAAGCAAACAGCCTCTGTGCAGACAGCCCCTCTGCTTACACCCCCTCCGTCAGGCGCAGAGAACAGCAAACAATCAAAAATGAATACGGGTTGTTAGAGCTTTGAAATGTGCGAACGTATATCATTGAGGAGTTTTATTTAATATGTAATACGTGCTGTGATTGGGTAGCTTCTCAGCTATCCGCCAATAGCGTCCCTTGTATGAAATCAACTGGGCAAACAAACTGAGGAAGCATGTACCATAAATGTAAAAGACCCATTGTCCGCAGAAATCCACGCACCAGCGAAAAATCCGTGATATGTATTTAGATATGCTTACATTTAAAATCCGCGATAGAGTGAGGCCGCGAAAGTCGAAGCGCGATATAGCGAGGGATTACTGTATACCTTCTACTCCCATCTTCTAAAGCAGCCAGTCTGTCTCCAAGTTTTTCTCCGAGTTTTTTGCATTTGCTGCATAAGAGATCCCAGTAGAAGTATGTAAAGTGAAAATAGTAAAGGTCCCTTTACTGGACCCTGCAGGACAACATATCTCGCTTCTATGTATAATTCTGTACGTGCTGAAATCAACTTGATAAAAAAGAGTTAAACCAGGCAAGGACATTGCCTGTAAACCCAATGTCAGTTTCCAGCCTTTGTAGTAAAATAGGATGGTCAATGGTGTCAAACACTGTGCTTAAATTTTACAGTATAATTACAATGGAATTGCCTTCATCAGAGTATATTAGAATGTTGTTTACAACATGCAGTTTCTGTATTATGACTAGTGCACAAGCCAGACTGGAATTTCTCAAATAAATTGTGACGTTTAAGGTGAGACTGAAGCTGATTAGTGAGTAATTTTTTACGTTTCTGTCTATAATTATTAAGTATATGTGGGTCTAAGTCTGACTTTTTAAGTAATGGTTTGATAACTACACTTTTAGTGCATCAGGTACTGTGCCGTGCAATAAAGAGCTGTTGATAAAGCTAAGAATATTTGCTGCAAGAACATCTATTGCACTTTTTACTAGTTTGGTCAACATTGGATCTAGGGAACAAGAAGCAGGTTTCATTTTAGAGATTAAAGTTAAGTCTTCCTGTTCTGTTACAGGATTAAAATTTATAAAGTGTTCAATTCAAGGCAAGACAGAGTTTGCCATTGTGATGCTGAAGTCTGAGATCTAATATTTTTTGATTTTCTCATTAAAGAAGTTCATAACATCTGTACTGCTAATGTCTGTTGGTATTTTGTGCTGTAGTTTTAAATTCACATCTGTTAAATTAGTAACTTTTCTAAACAGTACACTAGGATTATTATTGTTATTTATTATTTTTGAATTGTAGACTGTGGGCTTTGAAGAGAGCTTTCTTATATTTTTAAACATTGTCCATGCATTTCGTAAAAAACCTGCAGCTTTGTTGTTCTCCATCTACACTGTAGTTTTCGACACTCTTAATTTAAGTGCTTGAGTGGTCTCATTAAACCAAAGTGAATTTCTATGTACTTTGATCAGTTTTGTTTTAAGTGGAGCCACTGTGTTCAAAGTGTCTCTCTAGGGATATTATAATTTAATGTTAGGTAATGTATTTTGTTTTTCCAAGATTACACTTCATTTACTCAAAATATCCATAGATTTTGAAGCAGAGTTACTATCTAGATGTCGCATTGTCTTTGTTTTAATCTGCAAATCTATTGGTAAGGGCAGAACCAAATCAAATGTAGTTAGGCAGTGATCAGATAAAACTTCATTTAATGGAGTAATAGTTCATTTTGAATTTCAACTCAGAATTCTAATAAAATGTAATGTATGATTATGATTATGAGTTGAACCATTGACAATCCAACAAAATCCTACCAAATTTAAGAAATAAGTAAAACATTTGCTTAAAATGTCAGTTTCCACATCAATATGTACATTAAATTCCGCATCAACATTGCACAATCATAATTTATAGCCACATAAGAAAAATGCTGGCAGAAATCACACTAACATTCTGGGCAAAGCAATTTGCATGTGCAGTTACAGAACAAAATACTAAGTATTATGACAAAGCAGTGGTAGAAAGACTAGTGTGCCAATGGATAGTAATTCTGGTCAGAATGCACTGTGAAATTCCTAATTGCAGATTGCATTCTCTAACACAGGGCAGAAAAGACACAAATGTTGTAATTGGAATGCAGTTTATTCAAAATGGTGTCTACTAGTCTTGATCAGAGAATTTTGCAAAAGTGTTATTCACAGCAAATTTGCTGCATTTGCCCTTGATCATCAAATTATTTAGTGATAATATGGCAATTTTTTTCAGCATCCCATAATGCTTTGTGAGGCCAGCGTGACATCCCCCAGAGCTGTAACAGCCAAAATTTGATGGAACTCCCTCCCAGGTGTATAATGCAGGTTACAAAGCTTGTGCACCTCTCATTATGTTCTTTCTTCTTTGATCTCACAGATGCACGGTCGCGTAGTGTTTAGCACTATGAAGAGCACACAATTATGCTCACAGTATTGCTAAGTCTACTGGCTAACACACTGCAGATTTGAACACTGGGAGAAACTCAGGATTAGCTGTGAAAACACATGCAAATATAAACAGAACATGCAGATTTCATGGAAACCAAAAGGGCTATGGCAGCTGTTGAGCCACTATATCATCAATATTTGTACCAGTTTTTTACATTTTCCATAAAAACAAATGCTATCAAATGTAAAGCCATAAAGGAACATTAATACTGTGTATAGTAGGTGAACTCAATTTAAGGAACTTAACTGTTGAGTAAATAATACAGGTTCTCAAATTTTATTTTAATGAAACATATATAGCATAAATAATGAGTTATCTCTGCTTGTCACCAGATGTGCAGGTCGATCTTCGAGTTCCATGTCAATAAAAAAGAAGGAGGCATGCGCCCTATGCATACATAATTAGTCAGAGAATGAAAACAAATCTTGAAAGAGCCTGACACCAACCAAACACAGGAGACTCTATGAAATAATAATACTTATGAAAGATTTCTTACTATTTACAAGACATCTTTATCTTTTTGATGGAAGAAAAAATGCAAAGCATCAGCACAGACAGTTTGGAGAGCCTTCAGTACGATTTCAAATAACAGAACGAGCCAGTGGCTACAATCATGACATGTCACTTTGAATTTTCTGCCTTTCTTTCTTTTCTCTCAGGGCTAAATATTCTTCAGAAAAACTCAGTTTTCTCAAAAGCACACAGTGCAATAGTTTCTCACATAAATCTATGTATTTTTTCTGACTGTTGACTATGACTTAGGCATTTCTGCTTTGTTTTGATGAAATATATAACCCCAATTCCAAAAAAGTTGGGACAAAATGTAAATAAAAACAGAATGCAATAATTTGCAAATCTCATAAAGAAACACTTTATCACTTACTTTTCCAGCAACTTTTTTGAGATGTGCTGCTGCCATGAAATTGAAAATTACCTTATTCTTTTCTTACAATGGTAAATTTTCTCAGTTTAAACATTTGATATGTACTCTATATTTTATTGTGAATAAAATATTGGTTTTTGAGATTTGCAAATCATTGCATTCTGTTTTTTTTTTTTTACATTTTTATGCAGCATCTCTCAACATTTTTGGAATTGGGGTTGTATGGTTGCATATTTCTGACTGTGTTCTTTTTTCTTTGATCTTGCAGAGGCATGGTGATGCAATGGTTTACACTGCTGCTGCACAGCTCAGGTTACCTTTTTGGCCACAATAATCAGTCCAGTATAGTTGGCAGACATTTCCCTAGCCCTCAGGGACACTTTAAAAATGATTACATCATTATAATCCAGTCAAATTCAGTTCACTTAGTCTGTCCTCATTGACTTCAATTAATTTCATCCAGTTCAACAATATTTGCAAACACTTCTTTCTCTAAACTGGAGGCAAAGTGAACACTGCAGAGTTTGCTCACCACTTCTGTGTCTATACTTACCAAACAAAGTACTGTAATATTCAATCTATAACAGGACAAAATTTGTATTTTCCAAGGGTCTTCTCTTGTCAGCAACAAGATTTTACCCTAGCTTTTTATTGCTTAAATTTTAAAAACATTGCTAAAGATTTGTCATGCCTGAGAACTTTTCAGACCCAAATGCTAATTATAAGGTCTGAATGCTATGGGTTGGCATTTGAGCCAAATGCTTATCTACTTGGGATCCAATTCTTTGTTTTACTTAAAAATGTTATTTTTTATGATGCTATTCCAATTAAGCTTAGCTTTGTGAAATATACATTTTTTAGAAATCTATTAATACATGGTTTACTATTAAAATATACTGTCCAAGATACAAGCCAGCTCCAGTACACTAAAGCACCATGCCAATTCTGACCACATAAAGATAATTCAATACGTATATGAAGGAGAAAAAAATACTCCACTGTTGTTGTTCTTCTTTTACAATTGCCATGCATAGCACCACATGCCTGTAATAATTAATTTGAAAATTCAGTTTAAAAAAAAAACTGAGGCACCACCTTGTCACAGACTCATGTATGCAGTCTGAGGTTTATAGAAACCTCTGATCTGCTGAAGTATCAGTAAATATTTCAACTCACTGGACGGCATTTCATCCTACAAGAAAATAATGATCCCAAACATACTGCTAAGTCAACACACAAAGTTTTCAAAGCTAAGAAATGGAAAATTTTGAATTGGTAAGACAGACACCCAATTTAAATCCAATTGAGCATGCCTTCCATTTACTGAAGAGAAACCTTAAGGAGACAAGCCTCCGAAATGAGCACAAGCTGAAGATGGCTGTGTTGGAGACTTGGCAGAACATCACCCTAGAAGATCCTCAGTACCTGGTGATGTTTATTAATTGCAGACATCAAGCAGTCATTGCTTGCAAGAGGTATTCAACAAATAAGACACGCGTTGCCTTCATTTACCCCAGTACTCCACAGCTTAAAATTACAAATCAAACAATTCAGACATGACATTGCAGAGTTTAATTTAAGGGTATTTCCATACCAGTCTTACAATATAGAAATTACAACACTGTTTATACATTGTCCCCTATTTCAGGTCTATAATGTTTGGGTTATAGAAATGGTAGGTATATTAAAGCAGTCATATTTAGTACGTGTAAAATGAAAATATAGAATTCTAGAATAGTTGCCTATTTCAACAAATTGAATTTGGTCTCTTTTTAAGAGTTTAATTACAGTTGGTATAAAACTGATTGTCTTTTTTTTGTTCTAAATTTTGGCAACAAGTGTTTCCTCCAAGAAGGCAATTATTGTTTACGCAGTGTGTCAGAGGTCATCCAAGCCTTTAATGACCTCTTGAACACAGTTATCAGCATTGTGTCTTGTCTGCGGTGAAAGTGTCAACCTTGTTGAGAGGTTTAGTTACCTTGGCAGTGACATTCATGTTTCTGGTTACTGTTCCTTTGAAGTCAGTAGATGGATTGAGAGAGCATGGGTGGTCATGAGGTCGCTGGAAAGGGGTTTGTGGTGCTCCAGATATCTATGCAAAAGGACGAAGGTCCAAGTCTTTGGAGTCCTGGTGCTTCCTGTCATGTTTTATGGTTGCAAGACATGGACGCTATCTAGTGACCTGAGACGAAGACTGGACTCCTTTGGTACTGTGTTTCTTCGGAGAATCCTTGGGTACCGCTTGTTTGACTTTGTGCCAATTGAACGGTTGCTAATGGAGTACTGAATACTGAGCTGTTTCATTGTGTGGTGGGTGAGGCAACATGCTGTACCAGTGCATGCTTCCCAGCCTGACCTGACCTGAGAGTGTCTGGTTGTGTTTAGTCTTCTTCACATTAGCAGTGGCACAGTGTCTGTTTTGTCACTAAGTGAATTAGGAGTGGCTTTAATTGGCTTTTGTGTTTAATGCAAATATTATCCAAGGTCTTTTAGCCAGTCTGTAATTAACATTTCATTTGAGAACCAACCAGTGCTACAACAGCATTGTATGTGCAAATCCCTAATTTCAAACAAGCTTCCATCCATCCATTATCCAATCCGCTATATCCTAACTACTGGGTCACAGGGGTCTGCTTGAGCCAACCCCAGCCAACACAGGGCACAAGGCAGGAAACAAACCCCGGGCAGGCCGCCAGCCCACCGCAGGGCACACACACCAAGCACACACTAGGGACAATTTAGAATTGCCAGTGCACCTAACCTGCATGTCTTTGGTCTGTGGGAGGAAACTGGAGCACCCGGAGGAAACCCACGCAGACACGGGGAGTCAAACAGGCTTGACATAAAATATTAACAGTTTAATGGAAACCTAGTGAATGTATTTACCCCTAATGTACCAACTCTTTGAGCCTATATTGTTAACCATACCCTGCTTTCCCTTTAGCCTGATCATGCCATCCATGGCTATGTAAGTGACTCTGAGAGTTGATTTAAAGCTACGCAAAGAAATGCATTACCAGCTTGACCTGATGGAAAATGGTTTTAGCCAAGTGATAGTTAGGGCCAAGAGGCAAGCTACTTTATGGTTTTGTTTTTGTTGTGCTCTGTACATGTATGATTATTTCTCTATCCTTCTCCTCTGTTCAGAGAAAGATGAATGAAAAGAAATAGAGCAGCCAAGGAGGGAACACCAAAAGTGGAAACACCTCATGGCCATTAAATAGCACATGGTTTCAGAAAGAAATGTTTTAGATTTGTTTTGCCCCATGCAGTTCACCGAGCTATAAAGCCTTGCATCTGGCACTTTTCCACTGCATAGTACGGCACAGCACGTTTCAGTACAGCTCACCTTGGTTCGGCTCAGTTTGGCTCGGTTTGCGTTTCGACTGCAGTTTAGTACCGCTTTAGAATGGGCGGGATTATTCACGTGTTGTTATAGTTGCGCCACCTCTACTGCCGTGACATCATCGTATATATATATTTATATATATATATATTTATATTTAGAGAGAGAGAGAAAGAGGTAGGAAATGAGAATCTAAGTGCTTTGGTGTGGTAATATGGTGGGTTAAACCAATACTAAATAATGCAATACTCGACAATGGGCAGGATTTGCTTTACCATTATCTCAATTATAAATGGAAATTTAAAGGACATTCAGTGGTGTACAACATGAAATATAACGTATTAAAAAGTTCAAGCCTCTGTCAGTCAATCAGTCATTCTCCAACCTGCTCTGTGCTTAAAATAATTAAGTTTTATGGTAGTGGTCCACTGAGGTGGGCTGGTGCCTTGCCCGGGGTTTGTTTCCTGCCTTGCGCCCTGTGTTGGCTGTAATTGGCACCAGCAAACCCCTGTGACCCTGTAGTTAGGATATAGCGGGTTGGATAATGGATGGATGGATGGGTGGATGGATGGGATGGTAGTGGTCCATAGAAGTATATCCAATAGACACTGTGAAACAACAAACAAATGCAGTTCAGAGTACTTAATTGTAAGGACTCAGTATATTATCTACACTAGTGTATCATCATGTATACTGGCTTTTTAAAAAATGAGTTCTATATACTACTTTTTTTATCACTTATTGTGACTTGCACAGTATATATAATTTTGTTTGCATTGACCAAATACTCAAAATAAGTTGAACTGTGTAAGACACTACATGGAACATCAAAGTATCATCTATATATATAATTCACTAAGGCAAGACAACCATGGAAAGCGGGCGTGGATTCACTAAGCCGCCAACAAGTAAGACGCCCATGGCGCATGCAGGAAGGAGCCACGCCCACCAACTCTAAGACCATTGGATATGGCGACAACTCGCAGAACCATGCCCACCAACTCGGACGCGACGACACAGGAAAAACGGCGTCATTTATGTTCGTCTGTCGTAGAGTCCACATGCAGCTGTGAGCCACGTTGACTGTTCATAGAGGCATGTTTCTCGCGGAAGTGAATCACTATATGCAACGTGTAAAACAGTTTAGTTTGCGAGGGGTATCCCATGGGAACCTTAAAACAATCCTTTAAAACTGAGGTTAAAACACAATGAAGGAAGCAGTCTTTAAAAACCAATAAGCCCTGTGCCTCTGTTTCATTACCGTCTCACCTGCTTCACCAATGCAGGCCCTGCAACAGTCGAGACGTTCTCTCAGCAGCTGACCTTCTCTGTGCCTGACCGGTTCACACAGAGGCACCACACGACGCGGCAGGACTATCTAAGAGGAGGCATGTTTGTCACGGATGTAAATCGCTGTATGCAGCGTGTGGCGTGTAAAACAGTTTTGTTTGTCGCGGATGTGAATCGTTGTGTGCAGCGTGTAAAACAGTTTCCGAGGGGTTTCCCATGGTCTTAGACTCGGTGGCCGGGTCTCTGTCAGTTGCTCTTGCGACCTGGCACATCACCAGGCAGTGTGTATGCTTCGAGTGCAAGGGTGGATGCGACAGGACTATCTAAGAAAAATCATGTCGCGGCTGTGAATTGCTGTATGTAGTGTGTAAAACAGTTTGTTTGTCACAGATGTGAATCGCTGTATGCGGCATGTAGAGCAGTTTGCGAGGGGTATCCCATGGTCTTACAATTGGTGGGAGTCTCTGTTAGTTGCTCTTGCGAGCGGGCACATGACCAGGCAGTGTGTGTGCTTCGAGAGCATGGGTGGACGTGACAGCACCATCTAAGAAGATTCATATTTGTCGCGGATGTAAACCGCTGTATGCAGCGTGTAAAACAATTTGTCGCAAATGTGAATCGCTGTATGCAGCGTGTAAAACGCTGTATTGTATGTTGCCCTCTCCAGAGTTACATCTTTTCATTCACCTACAGTCGTATACACAATGAAGTAACCAGTCTTTAAAAACTGAGTTTTTGGTTACGTCGCACGACCGCATGCACCATAGCAAACTGTTTTACACGCTACATACAGCAATTTGCATACCTGACAAACATTCGTCTTCTTAGATGCTCCTGCACTTTGTACACACCGCCCTCCCACCTCGCTACCACCGTGGTCGGGTGTCTTGGTTGATTATATATAGAAAAGCAGCCAAAACCGCACAGAGCAATGAAAAGTCTTCGTGAGTCACGGCTGCATCTGGACTGTGCACAGACGACAATGACTCGAGTGATGAGTTGGAGGTGGGCATATGAGCAGGCAGTGCATACTGGATGAGAAATCAGCAGACTAGCATGACGGAGGCAGTGGAGTGGACGTCCTTCTCCTCTCCTCCCGTTCCACCCTCTGGACGAGAAATCAGCAGACTAGCATGACGGAGGCAGCGGAGTGGACGTCCTCCTCTCCTCCCATTCCACCCTCCGGCCTGAGCGCCGCACAGACGATTGTGTGTTGGTTCGTTCCGTGCATTGTTACAATGTTGCTTTTCTTGCTGATTTATTACATTTCCGATTTTTCAAATGTTAATTTTCTCCCTGTGCTTAAAAATCATCATACGCCTGATTATGTGGCGTATGGTACGCCGCGGGTTGGCTAGTACTATATAATTGGTTTTATTGGTGATAACAATGGAGCTTACTCATGAGGAATTGGTTTATATGTGTTGAAGTTTAAGATTTTATATAAGGTGAATGTGGAAAACAATCTCAGAATATCATACAAAATACAAAAAATTGTTAAAAGATGATGTATTACTTCTAAACACCATTCTCTTTTTTTCTCTACAGAGATCTTTGCCAATTTCAGAATGAACTGAATAACCTTTCTACATCCCTGATGTCAAATGTTGGAATTTTATTCTCCACGTTTTATTCATTACCCCACAATTATTCTCCAATTTCTTCATCTTTCTCTTCTCAAACTCCTCTTGCAAGCAACAAATCGTCTAATGAAACTCAAAAGAAGGTTGGAGAAGACGACCAATGGCTTATTGAGAAGTCTGCCCTAGAAACAAGGTGTCAATTACTTTAAATATACTTTTATTACGTTTATTATTTATAATTTTTCTACAGATTTATTTACTTTTGTTTTCTGTTTTATTCACAAATGCATTATGTCTAACAGGAACATTACAATAACACTTAATTTAGGCATTACAAAGTTATAAAAATATAAACAGAGTAACTTCCTTTTTTGTCCACATATTTGAAATGTTCTACTGTGATATATTAAAACTGTTTTGTTTGGATATAATGCTTTTCATAATGTGAGAGGAAGATGGTTTAGATGGCAACTTACTGTTACCATTCAGCTTGCTTTGGTGAATCACATCAAGAGTCTAGGGCAGTATGTGCTTTTAATTTGAAAGCAGTGCGGTCTGGCTTGGTGGGTGCAGTTTGCGTGCTGCTTCAAAGCTGTACGTCCACAGCATATTTAATGGGGAACTTGACAGATTGTGTATTCATGTACAGACATGATCAGTTCGGCCAGTTTCCTCTTTGACTCTCCACTAGTTGTAGTTAAGTCATCTGCACCCACAGTAGTATTAAAGAAGCCTGAGTGAATTAGATGAGGAAGAATGAAAAGATAGAGATCCAGAGAAAAATAAAAATGAAAATTAAGAAAAGACAAGTTAAAATTTAAGTAGAAAATAAGGCATTTGAAAGAAAAGGTGGAATCAAACCCAAGCCGGTTCAATGGAGAGGAGACATTCTAGTCAGGGAAGTGTGTGAAGTAGAAAGCGATTTACGTACCACCTTTCTTTGCACTTCTTGTATATCAAGATGTAATTCAAACGCCTGAAACTGGAATGTAGTGGTCAACAAAAACTTTACCATATGGACAGAAAAATCACAAGTGAGTAACGTTTCAGTTTATTTCACTGGTGCCTGCTTTTTGTTGACAGTAATTCACCTGCTACTTCACAAACGAAGTGTAGAGAAAGTATAATCATGAAAAAAATTAGATCTTGAGATTTTGATGAATCTTGAAGTCTTTGACCTCCCCAAGTCCGAAAATGCAGTTTTTTGGAATTATGCCTGTGTGTAAACACGGTAACTCAAAAACGCAACTAGATAGATGGATGGAGTTTGGCATGTGGTCGTTACACCAAAATTGTAGATCTCTATTAAGTTTTGGGCCAAATCCATCAACCGGAAGTGGTACTTTGTTTGAACACATACTCAATTTTTATTTATTCATGCAGCTGCAGAGTCCAATTTAATCAACTTTACTTTTATAATAATTGGATCAATATAATATTAATTTGATTTGATTTGTTGTTGATGGTTTTTTAATTTATATAATATAATCATTGTCTTGTGGTTTACTCCTCAAATATCCATCCCCATATCTAAGTACACGAGAAAGTAGAGGGGAGACCACTCCCGATTTTTGACAACAGGACACTAATCGAGAGACTGACTAGGTCGTAATACAAGGTCAGCATATTGTTGCTAACCAATCACTTTTGCTTTAAAAATGTCATTTAACAATGAAGAGATACAAACCTTGTAAAATTCCTGAGTTGGCAAAGTCTCTACTGATCCACAGGTAGGTAGGCAAAGATTCTGTCAACTGGTGAAAAACTAAACATACTAATGTGTTTTTGTATTTATGCTATATTTATTAATGTATCTTTTAAAATTGATATTCTTCATTATTAATACCAGATATTGTGAAAAGAATCCAACAGCAGAATTATGTTTTAAAATATTTGTTCCCATTTTTTCAATGTTTCTCTCTCTCTCAAAATAGAGAGTTGAAATCATCATATTTTTTTTTTTCTTAACATCAGCCTTATCATACATATTGCATACCAGGGATTTTTCCTGCTTTGCATCCAAACATGCTACGGTAGGCTCCAGGTTCCTGTGATCCTGCTCTGGATAAACAGGTTTAGATAATGTATATATTGTTCTTAATCTCAGATGCTGTCTCTGTCGTTTTGTGCCTGTCCATACTCTTATTACCTGCTCTTGCTCTGCTCATTATGGGTTTACTGTTCTTATGGTGGGATATTCAAGTCTCACTGCCCCTAACTTGGACACTACAGGCTTGTTTTTCTTTGTTTCCCCCAATACAGCTAGGTGTGGTCTGCACATTGATTCAAGCCTAAGCCCCTGTAATTTTCATGATCACACCTGTGAGAACACAGTAGATTCTGTTTTATGATTTTTGATCTTTCCAAGCCTACAGATGGCAAAATTCTGTCTATAAATTGTTTGTGCCTGAAATGGAATCAGAGATCAATATAGCCATAAAAATTACAAAGCCCAGTATTTGAGATTTTTTTTTAATTCAATATTGAAGGCATTCATTAAAAGCACCTTGTGGTTGGAGCAGCATATGTTGTGTGCTGTAGGCATTTAGAGTAAAAAACCCTCTCACCTTAAAATTCACCTAAATTGCATTACAAATTAGCCCATTCTGGGCAATAAAAGGAAAATGAAAAAGTGCCAACAGTCAGCACAGATTTGTTCAGCACAAATGACATAGAAAATATTTAAAAAATGATAAAATTGTGTGAAATTGTTCATATTCAGTATCTGGTTTTGATAATAATCTTGTTTTTATCAGATAAAAACAAAACCAAATAGTAAACTGTGTTGTGTAGTGTAGTAAGCTTCCACTAACATTAAAATCACATTATATCCAAACTCGTTAAATATATAGTTCTGTCTCATTGTGACACTAAAACTAAACTCCATAGTAGCTCTTTAACCGTACTATAATTACTTAAACTAAAACTGAAACTAATACAGTGGAACCTCGATTCACGAACATCTCGGTACACATACAACTCGGTTTACGACCAAAAAGTTCGCCAAACTTTTGCCTTGGTTCACAACCACACACTCGGTATACGAACAAGCCAGTTTCCCTTTCAGGTTTGTACATGTTCAGTCTCTCCCTCTGTATTTCCTGTGCAGCGAGCAAGAGTGAGAGAGCGCGACACACACACACACACAGGCAGTGTGAGAGAGAGACAGACACACACACACAGATAGCGAGAGAGTATTGCTCACACACACAGGCAGCGCGAAAGAGAGCATGACACACACACAGGCAGCGCGAGAGAGAGCGCTACACACACACAGAGGCAGCGCGAGAGAGAGACGCAGACATAGAGGCAGCGCGAGAGAGAGCTTGACACATTAAGGTAGGAAGGCAGTTAAAGAATGCACTGGGCTTGGTTTTGTTTTCACTTCTGTTTCTAGCGATTGGTTCGTAGCATGCATTGTTGCAATGTTATTTTTCTTGGTGGTTTATTAAATTACAAATTTTTTCAAATGTTCATTTTTTTCCCTGTGCTTAAAACTCATTAAAAAAGTGCTTTTAGCCAGCGGTTGGTAGCGCTATAGCGCAAACTATTGCAGTGTTAGTTTTCTCTGTTGTTGAAGGTTTTCTCAGTGTTATTCAATGTTTTTACATTTAGTATACTATTGCGCTGTGCATTCTATGGTTTAATTAACTATATTTGTGCTTAAAAACTTTAAAAAAATATATATTTACGTACAGTTTTTATGGTCTGGAACGGATTAATTGTATTTACATACAATCCTATGGGGGAAATTGCTTTGGTTTACGACCAGAGGTCTGGAAGGAATTATGGTCGTGAACCGAGGTTCCACTGTGTGTATATATATATATATGTAAATAATCTATACTAATAAAAGGCAAAGCCCTCACTGACTGACTGACTCACTCACTGACTCATCACTAATTCTCCGTGTAGGTAGAAGGCTGAAATTTGGCAGGATCATTCCTTACAGCTTACTTACAAAAGTTGGGCAGGTTTCATTTCGAAATTCTACGCCTAATGGTCATAACTGGAAGGTATGTTTCTCCATTAACTGTAATAGAGTTGAGCTGGAAACACGTGGGGGGGGCGGAGTTTCGTGTGACATCATCACGCCTCTCACGTAATCACGTCAACTGACTGTCAACGCAGTGCGTAGAAAACCAGGAAGACCTCCAAAAGCGCTTAAGAAAACATGCATTATATAATTGAGAAGGCAGCGAAACAATAAGAAGCGAGCGAGTGACATATACTACCATATTCATGAGTGCTGCTACCTCAGAAAGAAAGCACGGTGTAAACCTAAACTTTAAATTAAGTTCATAGACAGGCTACCGCTGGCGTTTCACATGCCCACAGGTAATGCGGGATACAAGTTTAATGAGAGGACGAGGATATAAGCGAGAGTTTTGATCACTTTGTAACTAAGTTAAAATTGTAGGTGAAGGGGTGTGCTTATGCAAATTCGAGACTGTGTTTGTGGGGATTGACAGTTAAGGCGGGTGGGGAGTCACGTCATCATCTCCCTCCCATTCACCTCATTTCGTCTGAGCTGAGCTCATGGCTAACGCCGTCTTCCGAAGCAACTTCGTCAGACTGCCACCAAATACTCACAGAAAAATCCACAAGTTAATACACACGCTGTCTCTAGAGTTTCTACACACTGAATCCTCCAGGCACTACTTACAAAAGGTCACATTGACAATCGTGTTACGTTATTTTTAAAATCTTTCCTTTTCTTAGCACAAGCACAGCTGAGAAGCTTCATGCATGTGCTCCATAACGCTAAAAATAATGCATTTAATCACACTTTGCATTACAAGCAAAGGGGAGCTTTTGTCAATGCATGATTTCCTGGTACACGATTACATTGATCAGCGCATCCCGATTCATTTTACCCTCGCACCACCTTAGTTTGAGAAGAAGTATGAAAAATATGAGGTTAACACAGAAAAACAGATCACCAATTCAAGCTTTATGAATAATCGATTCGCCATCAATAATTGTTTTGGTAAAGCCATCCTCCTTCCATTTTATAATTTTTCCGCCATAGCCATGATTAAATGAGCGGTAAAAAGTAAGAGCAAGCGAGGGTGACTTATTTAGGCAGGCATATATATGACAGCAACACTCATGACAATGTCAATCATGTTACGTTATTATTAAAATGTTTCCTTTTCTTTTCATTACTTCTTTAACACACTACTTCTCCGCTGCCAGGCGGGTATTTTGCTATATATATAATATATGAATGACCTCCAAAGAGCGCTGAGACTTTTGATATCATGAGCGTGTCTGCAAAACTGGGGTCTCCTGCCCAGCAAAAGTCGAGCAGCCAGCGCGTGCATAGCTGTGCGGCCTTTGAGGCGCTGACTGCGCTTCTGCCTTAAGTCAAAGTGAGCACTTTTAATTTTTTTCATCCTCCCCCTGCGCTATAGCCCAGACAAGTGCAAACACGGGACCCCTTTTCTACACCACGGCAAAATAATATTAAGGCGATTCACACTTTCTTTTGCGATATACGATTATGAGGTCATCACCTCGGATTATGAAGACACGCAAACGAGTGGAGGACTGACAGTGCCATCACAGCTTATTAATGGCGGGACGTCTCACCAGTCTACACAAGACCCACGCGACTGTCCCCAAAAGGTGATCATAACGTCAGCGAACACATCTCTATACTATATAAAAGAAAAGGCAACTTTCCTTTCTTTACAGCTTTTTTCCTTTTATCCCAAACCAAAGCCTTTCTCTCTTAACACTGCAGAGGACACAAAACTAATTTTCTTTAAATGCCGGTAAGGCACATTACCAGAGGCACAAATTTGAGCGTTCACATAGAAAATGTAATTTCAATGTACCTGTACTTCTTAAAACGTTAATGTTTTACTGTTTAATAACTTATAGACTATAATTTATTATTTTTCCCTTGCACTCAGTGACCAAACCTATACACACATATATAGACACATACAAACATACACACAAGTATATGTAAGTGTATATATATACACACACACACACACACATACATACATACATACATACATACACACATATATATAATTTGTGTGTGTGTATGTATGTATGTGTGTGTATATATGATGTAGATAGGTATGTATGTGTGTATATATATATATATATATGTGTGTATATGTAGATATGTATATAGATATGTAGATATGAAGATATTTTTGTGTATATATATGTATGTATGTGTGTGTGTGTGTGTGTGTTTATATATATATGACAGCAGCAATCCAAGCTTTGAGAAAACAGTAAAAAGGAGGCGTGTCAGACGTCGTGGTACATTTTCTGATGCAGCTACCGAAAACAACTTCGTGACGCTGCCGCCAAATACACAAAACAATTACTTTAACAATCATGTTACATTATTTTTAAAATGTTTCCTTTTCTTTTTCATAACTTCTTTAACACATGACATCGCAAGCTGGTATTTTGCTATATATATATATCACAGCGACACTCAAAACAGTGACAAAACAATTACATTGACAATCATGTTACGTTATTTTCAAAATGTTTCCTTTTCTTTCTCTTTCCTTCTTTAACACACTACTTCTCCGCTGCCAAGCGCGGGTATATATATATATAGATAGATAGAGATATATATATATAGCTAGATATGAGAACAACACTCATATCAGTGACAAAACAATTACATTAACAATCATGTTACGTTATTTTTAAAATTTTTCCTTTTCTTTTTCGTACCTTCTTTAACACACTACTTCTCCGCTGCGAAGCGTGGGTATTCTGCTAGTACTATATAAAAGAAAAAGGCAACTTTCCTTTTTTTACACCTTTTTTCCTTTTATCCCAAACCAAAGCCTTTCTCTTAACACTGCAGAGGACACAAAACTAATTTTCTTTAATTGCTGGTAATGCCGGTAAGGCACATTACCAGAGGCAGAAATTTGAACGTTCACATAGAAAATGTAATTTCTATACCACAGCCGTCATGTAGCACCTTTCAAAAGGGATCTACTATCGAGAGATGATCCATATACATTTTAGCTGCTGTTAGTACTACTTACCTGTTGTGTTGTCTTTAAAATGTAGTTTACCTGCAACCACTCCAGTAGTGCTCAATGTACCTGTACTTCTTAAAACGTTAATGTTTTACTGTTTAATAACTTATAGGCTATATTTTATTATTTTTTCCTTGCACTCAGTGGCCAAAGCTATACACACATATAGACACATACAGTACATATATATACCTGTGTGTATGTTTGTATGTATGTGTATATATACAGTATATATATATATATATATATACATACACACACACCTATCTACATTATATATATATATATATATATATACACACACACACGTACATACATACATACATACATACATACATTTATACATAAACACACATATATATAATTTGTGTGTGTATGTATGTATGTGTGTGTATATATGATGTAGATAGGTATGTATATATATATATGTGTATATTTAGATATGTATATATGTATATAGATATGAAGATATGTATGTGTATATATATGTATATATATATATATATATGAGAACAACACTCATATCAATGACAAAACAATTAAATTAACAATCATGTTACGTTATTTTTAAAATTTTTCCTTTTCTTTTTCATACCTTCTTTAACATACTACTTCTCCGCTGCGAAGCTCGGGTATTCTGCTAGTATATATATATATATATATATATATATATATATATATATATATATATATATATATATATGTAAAAGATTCAACAAGAAACAACATAAAGGTTTGGGGTTTCCGACGGCCATTTTATAAAGGAGGAGCCGAAAGTGGAGGAATGCTGGGAAGGAACCATGAGGGAGGATGGGACTGATGACGTCAGAAAAAATGGCGGAGGAAGGGCAGAAGTAACGTGCTGTGGGAATGAGGCTTATGGTCTTTTTTCCTGAAAGAAAGCAAAGGAGAAAGGTTAGTACCCCGCCACTCCCTGTCGGCGAACATCTTCCGAAGCGTGTTAAGGTCCGTCCGCAGTCTCCTATTCGCGCGTGCATGACACGACCCCCCTCAGCCCAAGACCGTCAGGTCGGGCGGACCTAACCGAGAGGTTGTGGATACGAGAGAGGGCATCGGCATTGGCCTGAAGGTTGCCGCAACGATAAGTGACTGTGAACTTATAGGGTTGCAAGTCCAGAAACCACCTGGTGACCCGCCGGTTCGACTCTTTGTGCAGGGACATCCACTGAAGCGCAGCGTGATCGGTCACTAGAGTGAACTCGCGACCCAACAGGTAGTAACGGAGATGGGTTACTGCCCACTTAATGGCCAAGGCTTCCCTCTCCACTGCCGCATACCTGGTTTCTCGGTCCAGCAATTTACGGCTTAAGTACATCACGGGTTGTTCGACACCATCGACGCTTTGGCTCAACACGGCGCCCAGGCCTGTGTCCGAAGCGTCGGTCTGGAGAATTAAAGGGAGCCCAAAATCAGGGGTCCTTAATACAGGTGCCGACGTTAGGGCCTTTTTTAGGTCACTGAATGCGTGTTCCGCCTTGTCGTTCCATACCACGTGCAGGGTTAAATTGGTCAAGGGTGCTGCCCTTTCGGAGAAGCGGTGTACGAACCGGCGGTAGTACCCCGCCAACCCCAAGAAAGCCTGCACCTATCTCTTGGTATTCGGACGGGACCATTCCAGGATGTTTTTGATTTTGGAACATTGGGGTCTCACCTGTCCTTGTCCCACAAGGTAGCCTAAATATTTGGCCTCCTTCAAGCCAAAGAAACACTTGCGGGAGTTAATGCGGAGGCCGGCTTTAGCTAGTGTCGCGAGGACAGCAGAGACCTGCAATAAATGCTCTTCCCAGGTGACGGAATAGATGACAACGTCATCCAGGTAGGCGGCACTATAGGACTGGTCTGGCTTCAGCACTCTATTCACCAGACGTTGAAATGTCGCTGGAGCCCCGTGCAGCCCAAATGGGAGGACCTTGTATTGCCAATGTCCACTAGGGGTGCTAAAGGCCGTTTTCTCTTTCGCAGATGCCGTTAAGGGAATTTGCCAATACCCTTTCGTCATGTCAAGAGTAGTCAAGTATCGAGTCGTACCCAGTCGTTCGAGTAGGTCATCAATGCGGGGCATCAGGTAGGCGTTGAACTTTGAGACCTGATTCAGACATGTAAAGAAAGTCATTACAGAACCTCCAGGAGCTGTCCAGCTTGGAAACGAGGATGATAGGACTGGACCAAGGACTGTGGCTCTCCTCAATAATGTCCATATCCAACATCCGTTGCACCTCCAGTTCCACTTCAGCGCGTTTTGCCTCCGGGAGTCTATAGGGTCTCTCCCGGATGATTACCCCGGTGTCCGTGACTATGTCGTGCGTAATCAGCAAGGTCCGGCCCGATGACTCGCTCACTACTTCCGGGATGGCCCGGATTGCCTGGGATATCTCCTGCTGTTGTAGGGGTGTCAGCTCGTCACAGAGGTTAAGGGCAGACGTGCTAGTGAATAGGGAGAGGGATCTACGGGTGTCGGGAGACTCCTCCCTATCCTTCCAAGGTTTTAATAAAATAACGTGGTAGATCCTCTCACTCGGCCGACGATTAGGTTGTTTAACTAAATAGTCGACGAGTCCTTTTCTTTCCTTAACCTCGTATGGCCCCTGCCAGTGAGCTAATAACTTAGAATGGGAGGTAGGAGCGAGCACCATCACTCGATCCCCCAGGCAGAACTCTCGGAGGACAGAGTTGCAGTTGTAACACCGGGCCTGCACGAGTCACGTGGTCCTTTAGGAGTGGCCTGATTTTAGTGAGCCTGTCGCGCAGTTGCGGCACATACTCCAATATATTGGAGGAGGGAAGGGCCTCAGCCTCCCAGCCCTCTTTTAGTATGTCCAAAAGTCCACGGGGTTGTCGCCCGTATAATAATTCAAAAGGGTAGAAGCCCGTGGAGGCCTAGGGCACTTCCCGGTAAGCAAAAAGCACGAGCGGTAGGAGCTGGTCCCAGTTCCTGCCATCGACGTTGACTACCTTGCGGAGCATCTGCTTAAGCGTCTGATTAAAACGCTCTACCAGCCCGTCTGTTTGAGGGTGATAGACAGACGTCTTCAGGTGCTTTATTCGCAGTAATCTGGCAACCTCCCTGAACGTATCTGAGGTGAAGGATGTACCCTGGTCCGTGAGGACTTCTTTGGGTATACCCACTGTAGAAAATAAGTTGACTAATTCCCGTGCAATATTTTTTTGTGCTAGCAGAGCGCAGGGGAACCGCCTCTGGGTATCAGGTAGCGTACTCCACCATGACCAATATATATTTGTGGCCACGGTTTGAGGGTTCCAGGGGTCCTACTAAGTCCACCCCTATTCTGTCAAAGGGGATATCTATCAGAGGTATAGGGACGAGAGGAGCGCGGTCCCTCTTAGGAAACTGGCGAATCTGACATTCCAGACAGGATTGGCAGAAGCGCCGGACCTCCTCGTTGATCCCGGGCGGAGTTTTATCCTTTCTAATGTTTTTTCGGCCCCGAGGTTGGGCGCCCAGGGGGTGAGTGTGAGCTAGTTCACATACCTTCCGCCGGAAGGTACGCGGAACTAGCAACAACTTCCGCACCTTGCCCTCGTGGGTCGCCACCCGATACAATAGATCATTCTCAAGAACAAAGAAGTGATCGCGTGGCATGGATACGTCAGCTTGTGATCTGCCTGGAAGAAAAATTGCATTCCGGGCAAACCGCAGGGAATCGTCATTCCACTGCTCCCTTTTAAATGAGGCAGGCGTGGACCGAAACTGTTGGTCCAAGTTGCTCAGGAGGTCTTGTGAGCTGGTCAGCGGAAGCGTTCCCTGGCTCGTCCCTTCTCCGGCGGATAGTTCCGGGTCAGGGTCCGTCGCCGGGAAAGTGTCCCCCGATGTGCCTGCGCCATTAGGGCCTGCCCCAGAGCGCAGCGTGGAGACTGCGGGAAGGGTGCCTCGCCCCTCATAACCAGACCCAGTGAAGCTCCGGGAGTGGTGTGTGTTTTACCACACTTTCTGTGTGGCCAGTCTTGTCCCAAAATCACTGGATAGGGGGATTCGGGCAACACCACGACCATCAAATTAGATAATTGCCCCTTCCAGGTGATGTAACAGTGAGCGGAACGATATGACTTGGTCTCCCCATGCACGCACGTGACTTGCAAATGCTGCTTAAGCCACTGTCGCGGTAATACATAACGGCGAGCGACAATGGTTATGTTGCTGCCGGAGTCAAACAGAGCCACCACCAAATGCCCATTCAAGATCACCACTCCCATGTTCGGACTCGCCAGGGGGTGCAACGGAGTATAGTACCTCTCTGCGGTGGCCCAGGTGCAGTCCATCGGCTCCGTGGTTGTGTTCAGGGTACAGGTTTGCAGTAGGTGACCGGTCTCACCGCATTTGTAAAAGCGCGGGGAGGCCGGTTTTTCTTTGGTTTTCTGCGACGCTTCCGCAGCGCGTCGAGAGGGCTCGGGGGTGGCCGTCCGTCCCTGTCGGTTCCCACGAGCTTGCCTTTCTGACCCCCGGACTCGGAAGACCGCGAGCTGACGTTCCAGGACTTCCAGGAGTCCTGGCAAGTCCTTGTAATGGTGGCGCCGGACCTGCTGGG
The DNA here is from genome assembly GCF_016835505.1 of Polypterus senegalus. Classification (NCBI taxonomy): domain Eukaryota; kingdom Metazoa; phylum Chordata; class Cladistia; order Polypteriformes; family Polypteridae; genus Polypterus; species Polypterus senegalus. The sequence goes on along the minus strand of NC_053159.1, from coordinate 69,422,827 downwards.
CGAGGGAGCTAGGCATGGCGTTTACCAGGCCCTCACAGGCCACCTGCTCCATGACCTTCCGGGCTTGGGGACCCTCGGGCCGTAGCCAACGTCCCATCTTTCCCCAGAAGTCGAAGGCCTGAGCTCGGGCCGGCTTCTCCGGGTCGAAGTGCCAGCTCCGCCATTCGCTCGCCTGCTGGCCCGGCGTAATGCCATAGCGTACCAGGATCTCCTGTTTTAGGAGGTCGTAACTCGCGGCCTCCTCCTCGGGGAGATTGTAGTAAGCCCGCTGCGCGGGTCCCTTCGGGTAGGGCGCCAGAATAGACACCCACTCGGACCTCTGCCACTCGTTCCGGGTTGCCGTCCTTTTGAATATGCCCAGGCATGATTCGATGTCATCCGCTTCCGTCATTGGCACAAGCGGCGGCGGCGTTGGTCGAGGTGGGTCTGGTCTTACCCTCTGGGCTTCTGCCAACCTGGCCTTCGTTGCCTCCAACTCCTGGGTGGTAGCGGCTTGCACTTGCTGCAGGGACAGGATCTGGGCATTCATCCCCTGCAGCACTGTGTTGAGGTCCTGTCCTTCAGTCATCTCTCTCGGAACTCTATCCTGCCGACTACGCCACTGTAAAAGATTCAACATGAAACAACATAAAGGTTTGGGGTTTCCAGCCCCGTATATTGCAGACAAATCCACAATTCAATAAATCAAACTCTGGTCAAAATATAAACATAAACAGTTTATATGCACAACGCCAAAAATGGTGTCGGCGGCCATTTTATAAAGGAGGAGCTGGAAGTGGAGGAATGCTGGGAAGGAACCGTGAGGGAGGATGGGACTGATGACGTCAGAAAAAATGACGGAGGAAGGGCGGAAGTAACGTGCTGTGGGAATGAGGCTTATGGTGGCGGAGCATCTTTTTTCCTGAAAAACAGCAAAGGAGAAAGGTTAGTACCCCGCCACTCCCTGCCGCTGACGTCTTCCGAGCGTATTAAGGTCCGTCTGCGGTCTCCTATTCGCGTGCGTGACTATATATATATATATATATATATATATATATATATATATATACAGTATATATATATATATGAGTGTGTCACTTGCTGCCGAGGAAGACTAAGAGTAAGTAGAGGTGACTTAGATACAGAAAGATGCATTGAAACTCTTGTTTTTTTTTTTTTTATCGAATGATCCTGGCTGTGTTTTAATCCATGATTTTAACCTATTTTTGGATCATATTTGTTGAGATCTTAACCTCTACTTTACCACTGTGTTTATCATGGATTACTTACTTATTTATTGAGAACTATATTCATATTCAAACCTAAATTTTGATGTCTAAGTCTACAGATGTCCACCTAAACATCCATCCATTTTCTAACCTGTATAAATTATATAGTACATGGTCACAGAGCAAACCTTCCATGCATCCTGAGTCACGCATATGTAGGATTGTGGGATGTGAAACGTTATTATAAAGGCATGCTCTCTTTTTCAACTTTTATAACCTTAATAGACTGTAACTGCTAGTTTATGTGCCTCCTGAAACTGCACATCTAGTATTATTAGGTTATGCGGTTTGGTTTCTAATCAACACTCACATTGTTGCCTCACTAAAAAGCTTCAAGAAAGTCATTCCCCTCACAAAATCACTAGAGCTAATATTAGTATTATAAGGGAAAACCCAGTAAGCCTTTATATACATTTGTGGTAAGCTGTCAGCATGCATTTATATTTTGAGCAACTGTTCAACTTCTATTTTTAAATGATTGGTAAAGTAACCTGTGTAACAGTTGTGGGATGTTATTATTTCATACTCGCAGTAGATTTCGAAGTAGTTTTCACAGTAATTCATTGTGCAACGCTACAGTTAATGAATGGGAATGCTTATGGAGTTAGCACATAAAAGGTTAGATATGGAGAAGTGAAGAAAAGATAGTGACAATCATTAATTTTGGGGGCATCTTTTGGCTCTGCCCTTATGTTTTAAGGAGCAAAACTATTTAATTTGGGAGCATTTTTCTCCTATGCCCTCCCTTGATTATGTCTGATACTGAATTAAAGTACTAAAAGTATAGATACTGCAGTGTCCCACGGCTTTCTCTGCTAATTTTAAACTTCCATTGTCCATCTTCTTCTAAAACTATGTTGTGCTGTTCTGAAGTTGCATCAATCTGCATAAAATAAAAAATGTATGAGTCTTTGATATCTGATGTTAACTTCACTCCACATGAATTTCAAAGTTGGTACTCTTGATTTGAATGTTCTGGTAAGCTGTATTGGCTTTTGCACCATTACAGTAACAGGAAACTGGCTGCTAAGCCACTTTCTACTCTCAGACCATGTTGCATTTCTTTGCCCATAAATCACTAATTTTTATTGTGTCACACCAATAAAAGAAAAAAGGAGGTAGCCACCTTGTATATTGTAGGTCATTCTGTGAAGGCAAAGAAACATCATTGGGGCAGGCAGAATTTACTGTAACTGTTCTGCAGAGGAAATAGAAAAAGGGTTAGTGTACTCTGCCACGCATTAGCCTGGCATGGAATTACCCTCCTTCAAGTCCTTCAGCGGTCTCCCTTGTGCATGTGTGTGACAATTGTTTCTGCCTTAATTGGTGAGATTTAATTTATTCCCTCTTTTTTAAGCTAAATTTTCCTTTTTGTGGAAGTTAGGTTAGGATTGTGGGGTGTAGCCTAGGGTTTAGTAGGATCATGTCATTGCACAAATGTACCAATTATGTTGCATGTCTTTCTGTTTTCATTTCACTAGGTTTTACATTTTTCAGCCTGACACCATGACCCACAAGCGGCTGCTTTCACCACATGGCAACATACACTCTTGCTTCAATCCACTTACCTAGGCTCAGAGGCAATCCATATGCCACTCTTTCCCAAGGATCCCTTTTGCATTGAAAGCTGTACTATTAATTTGTCATGGGAGGTATGGCTAAAAGGACTTCTAAACAAGCCAGTAGTTTACAAGCTCAGCTAGTGCTATGTCTGTGTTTATGCTCCTTTTTTGCCAGCTTCTGCAAGTAGTGGATAGCTGTCATTCCTGGCTCACAGCACCAGGGTCTTCTTGAGTTTTGTGTGATCTCCTCATGTATTTATGGACTATTGTTAGATTAGTTTTACAAAGTACAATGAAACTCTTATGTGCTCACTACACTGCCACACAATGTGAATCTCAATCTGAAGGCTATATACAATAACAGAATGTAATGGCTGAAAAGTAAGTTGTGACAAAAATGATCATTTGATGTGAGCATGCATCTATCTATTATTACATGCCATTGTAGAACATGACTATTGAAAAAATAGGAACCGAAGAGGGAAAAAGTAGGATAATAAGTAGAACATCGCTTGGTGCAAAGGGCTTGTCAGGTTGTTATAACTCCACCCACAGCAGAGGCCATGAGCAGACAAGCTAAAAAACGTCACTTAAAAATCTTTTTTTAATATCGGATTTTATTCAAAAATGCACTAGAAATTACATTTTTTTTCTTGTACTAAGATTTTGTTATAATAGCTGGGGACTTTAATTGTGTTTTAAATCCAGACTTATATCGGCCTCCTGCCACAGGGGTGATGACATCTCAAACAGCAAAGACAATTACACAGTTTGTAACTAATCACAGCTTATCAGACCCCTGGAGATTTCTAAACCCAAAATCAAGAGCATATTCCTTCTACTCACCAGTGCATCATTGCTACTCAAGAATTATTTCTTAGTAGATAACAATTTCTTGCCTAAATCTAAATCTTGTAAGTACGACACTATTGTTGTCTCTGACCACACCCCTTTGATCTTGGAGCTAAAATTATTATGCCCCACATACTCATCTTGCAGATGAGTATAGAATTTATATCTAAACAAATCAATTTTTTCTACAGACAAATACATCTCCACAGGTTTCTGTAGGAATACTGGGAAACTCTGAAGGTTTTCTTAAGAGGACAGATTATCTCATATCATTACCACAGAAATAAATTGAAAACCAAGAAGGTATCAGAGCTAATCAGTGAATTTGCTAGAATAGATTAAGAGCATGCCAGGCGTCCAAGCGAGGCACTTAATAGGAAAAGACAGGCTCGGTATTCAGAACTCAACCTCTTACCAACTAAAGAAACAGAACTACTCATTTTAAATCAAGACATCATTACTATGAACATAGAGAGAAAACTAATATAATCTTAGCTCAACAAATCCACAAGCAAGAAGTTCGCAATGCAATCCCAGCAATCACCAACACAAATAGAGACAAAATCATTGACCATAAAAATATAATGCAAACATTTAGAGAGTACTACAAGTCCTTATATTCTGCTGAGTTTAAAGAAGACAATACATAATCTAATGCATTTCTGGATCCATTACAGATACTACAAATAGATAACTCTCGGTGCAGAGTTATTGGATAAACCTCTGGCACTTTCAGAATTACTAGATGCTATAAATGCTATAAACTCACTTCAGAGTGGGAAAGCAGCAGACCCTGATGGCTACCCTGCTGAATTTTATAAAACATTCTCAACTCAGCTAGCTCCCCTTTTATTAGTAACATTTACAAAAGCTAGAGACAATAAAATTCTACCTTAAAACTTTTCACCAAGCATTAATTACCGTGGTTCCTAAACAAAATAAGGACTTATTACAATGTGCATTATACAGACCAATTTCACTTCTGAATAATGTTAAGATACTCTCCAAAGTCCTAGCTAGAAGAATTGAGAAAATCTAACACCCCGGAGATGATATTATTGTTGGATGCAGAAAAAGCATTTCATATGGTTGAATGGAACTACCTTTTCACTATATTGGAAAAATGTGGGTTTGGCCCAAACATTTGTACATGGATCAAACTACTATAGATAGATAGATAGATAGATAGATAGATAGATAGATAGATAGATAGATAGATAGATAGATAGATAGATAGATAGATAGATAGATAGATAGATAGATAGATAGATAGATAGATAGATAGATAGATAGATAGATAGATAGATAGATAGATAGATAGATAGATAGATAGATAGATAGATAGATAGATAGATAGATAGATAGATAGATAGATAGATAGATAGATAGATACTTTATTAATCCCAAGGGGAAAATTCACAAATATATAGGCTATATATAAATATATAGACTGTATAGCAGTCCAGAAGCTTCAGTTTGTATTAACATTAACCCTCCTGTTATGTTAATTTCTTAGGAACAGCAATGATGTTCCTGGATCAATTTGACCAACAGAATGTTTAATTATCCAAAAGTGTCAGAAACCAAAAAATCCAATAAAACATTGTTTATATCTCATTATTAACTCCATTACTAACCATTTCAATCAATATTTAGTGCAGTGATGTTCTTAATCTCTTACAGATCATGGTTCAATGAGGATAATTCACTCATTTTTCATAAAAAATGCATGTTAGAACTTTTTTTAATGTACATTGGAAATACCAATACAGTGGGTACGGAATGTATTCAGACCCCCTTCAATTTTTCACTCTTTGTTATATTGCAGCCATTTGCTAAAATCATTTAAATAATTTTTTTCCCTCATTAATGTACACACAGCACCCCATATTGACAGACAAAAAAATTTTTGAAATTGTTGCAGATTTATTAAAAAAGAAAAACTGAAATATCACATGGTCCTAAGTATTCAGACCCTCTGCTCAATATTTAGTAGAAGCACCCTTTTGAGCTAGTACAGCCATGAGTCTTCTTGGGAAAGATGCAACAAGTTTTTCACACCTGGATTTGGGGATCCTCTGCCATTCCTCCTTGCAGATCCTCTCCAGTTCTGTCAGGTTGGATGGTAAACGTTGGTGGACAGCCATTTTTAGGTCTCTCCAGAGATGCTCAATTGGGTTTAAGTCAGGGCTCTTGCTGGGCCATTCAAGAACAGTCACAGAGTTGTTGTGAAGCCACTCCTTTGTTATTTTAGCTGTGTGCTTAGGGTCATTATCTTGTTGGAAGGTAAACCTTCGGCCCAGTCTGAGGTCCTTAGCACTCTGGAGAAGGTTTTTGTCCAGGATATCCCTGTACTTGGCCGCATTCATCTTTCCGTCGATTGCAACCAGTCGTCCTGTCACTGCAGCTGAAAAACACACCCACTGCATGATGCTGCCACCGCCATGCTTCACTGTGGGGAGTGTATTGAACAAGTGATGAGCAGTGCCTGGTTGTCTCCACACATACCGCTTAGAATTAAGGCCAAAAAGTTCTATCTTGGTCTCATCAGACCAGAGAATCTTATTTCTCACCATCTCAGAGTCCTTCAGGTGTCTTTTAGCAAACTCCATGCGGGCTGTCATGCGTCTTACACTGAGCAGAGGCTTCCGACAGGCCACTCTGCCATAAAGCCATGACTGGTGGAGGGCTGCAGTGATGGCTGACTTTCTACAGCTTTCTCCCATCTCCTGACTGCATCTCTGGAGCTCAGCCAAAGTGATCTTTGGGTTCTTCTTTACCTCTCTCACCAAGGCTCTTCTCCCCCGGTAGCTCAGCTTGGCCGGACAGCCAGCTCTAGGAAGGGTTCTGGTCGTCCCAAACGTCTTCCATTTAAAGATTATGGAGGCCACTGTGCTCTTGGGAACCTTAAGTGCAGCAGAAATGTTTTTGTAACCTTGGCCAGATCTGTGCCTTGCCACAATTCTGTCTCTGAGCTCTTCAGGCAGTTCCTTTGACCTGATGATTCTCATTTGCTCTGACATGCATTGTGAGCTGTAAGGTCTTATATAGACAGGTGTGTGGCTTTCCTAATCAAGTCCAATCAGTATAATCAAACACAGCTGGACTCAAATGAAGGTGATCTCAAGGATGATCAGAAGAAATGGAAAGCACCTGAGTTAAATATATGAGTGTCACAGCAAAGGGTCTGAATACTTAGGATCATGTGATATTTCAGTTTTTCTTTTTTAATAAATCTGCAACAATTTCAAAAATTCTTTTTTTTGTCTGTTAATATGGAGTGCTGTGTGTACATTAATGAGGAAAAAAATTAATTTAAATGATTTTAGCAAATGGCTGCAATATAACAAAGAGTGAATAATTGAAGGGGGTCTGAATACTTTCCGTACCCACTGTATATAAAATACAATAGGTTTACATGACATTGATTTTTTTTTTTATTTTATTTAACATTTTGAATTTTTTTCTTTTTATGGAGTGATGTTAATAAATTAACATGAGACACCTCTTCTGTTCAGGGTCAAATTGACAAACTCACTTAAAATCAAGACAAATGAGTCAAGAGGATTTGTATTGAATGTAAACTTTATTTAAGCACTGTTTATCCCTCAGCAGAAACCTAGAAAGAAGAGGACAATGATTACTATGTTTTTTGCTGATCCCAAGACACACACAACATGCTCTTACACACACGCACACTTACTTACTTCACACACTAGTGTACTAGGTGAAGTCCTCTCCTGGATCTCTCTTACTGTAGCTGCAGCAGCTGGAGTCCGTTTGTATATGTGGTACCACAAGTGCCTTCCCCAGCTGCTCAAGGAAGATGCACCTCTAGTACAGCTTTGACACTTTCCACTCAGGAAAGATCTCCGTCCAAATGACAAAGGTGTTGTAGATTGATACATCAATCAATTGTAAAAGATGACCAGCAGCCAGCTCACAGTTATTCACTTGGTGCTGTAGGTCGTGGATCATGATCATGGTTGGTTTCCGGTCCTCTCGTGTGCTAATTTCAGCATTTTTGTGCAAAGTGCTCATGAGCACAACATTTTTCCCCATTTTGGGGCAATAAGACACTAGGGCTGTGCTGTCTGTGAAGGCAAACATGGAAGACTGAGGGTCCCTGTTCTTGGTTACCAGCAGTTCAGTAGAAAGTTCAGCTCTGTTCTTTTGGACCATTGTCAGCTTTCTCTTTAGAAGCTCCTGACCCAAGTTGTAGCTTGTGAAAAAATTGTCACAGGTTATGTTGTGCCCCCGAGACCTTGCGCCATATCGTACCCTGATTTTTCTCTGGGGTTCCTACAACTGGCTTTCCAGTGTAAACTTGCATGTTCAAGGCATAGCTGGTGTTTGCATCACATGCTGCCTAGATATTTATGCTGTATTTACCTGGTTTGGAAGACATATTTTGCCTAAATGGGCAGTGACCTCAGAATGCCACTAGCTCTTCATCCACTGTGACATTAGGGCCTGGATTACAGAGTAGTGGAAGTTGCTCTACCCACTTGTCCCACACTGCCCTAATAGATGCAAGCTTGTCTCCTTCCCGTTTGACAGCCCTTGTCTCTTGATTATCAAATCAGATTACTCTGGAGAAAATATGAAAAGTCTCCAGAGACATTGTGGTATGAAATATAGCCCTGCCTGATTCTGCATCCCACAAACTTCCTGTTAATTCATCCTTTGGTTTATAGACCCCAGCCAGGATGAGGACCCCCAAATATGCATGTAAATGCATTTTATCCAGCTCCATCTACCTCTCCCCCCAAACACGCCTTCCATCTAAATTAGTCATTTTCGAGACTTATTCTTCTTCTTTCGCCTGCTCCCGTTAGGGGTTGCCACAGCGGATCATCTTCTTCCATATCTTTCTGTCCTCTGCATTTTGTTCTGCTGGACCCATCACCTGCATGTCCTCTCTCACCACATCCATAAACCTTCTCTTAGGCCTTTCTCTTTTCCTCTTCCCTGGCAGCTCTATCCTTAGCATCCTTCTCCCAATATATACACACACATATATATATATATATATATATATATATATATATATATATAGTGCCTCCTCCAGACCGCGAGGGGGCGTCCGTCCTGGTTCTGTTGGGAGCCACGGGTCAAGGGCATGGAAGCCCTACCCTGTAGGGGCCCGTGGTCACTGCCAGGCGGCGCCCCGATGCCGGTTTATCCCGTGCAGTCGCCGGCCGGGACGCCTTGGAGGACGTGAGGAGGGCTTGTGCCTCCTCCACACCGCAAGGGGGCGTCCGTCCTGGTTCTGTTGGGAGCCACGGGTTGAGGGCATGGAAGCCCTACCCTGTAGAGGCCCGTGGTTACCCCCAGGCGGCGCCCCGATGCCGGTTTATCCCGTACGGTCCTCGGCTGGGGCTGGAGCCCAGCCGGGACGCCTTGGAGGATGAGAGGAGGGCTTGTGCCTCCTCCAGACCGCGAGGGGGCGTCCGTCCTGGTTCTGTTGGGAGCCACGGGTCAAGGGCACGGAAGCCCTACCCTGTAGGGGCCCTTGGCCACCGCCAGGCGGCCCCCCGATGCCGGTTTATCCCGTGTGGTCGCCGGTCGGGGCTGGAGCCCGGCCGGGACGCCTTGGAGGACCGGTGGAGGGCGAGTGCCTCCTCCAGACCGAGTGGGGGCGTCCGTCTTGGTTATGCAGGGGGCCTCCGGGTACAGGGCTTGGAAGCCCAGCCCTGTAGGGACCCGTGGCCACCGCCAGGCGGCGCCCCGGGCCTAATTATCCGAGCCGGCACTTCTGCCACACCAGGAAGTGCCGGGGGGAAGACTTTATGTGGCGCCCGGAGAGCTGCCAGGAGGCTGCCTGGGGCTCATCCGGGATCAGTATATAAGGGGCCGCCTCCCTCCAGTCATTGGTGGAAGTCGGGAGGAAGCAGACTGAACTGGAGAGAGAGGACGGGAGGCGGCAAGGAAGGCACAAGAGACTGTGGGCCTGGACTTGGGGAGATCGGTGCAAGAAGGCACTGGGGGTGCACGTGAGAACACGTTGTGTAAATAGTGTATATAACTAAATGGTATGTGGTGAAAAAATGATGTCCGTCTGTCTGTGCCGGGGCCAGCGTTCACAATATATATATATATATATATATATATATATATATATATATATATCTATATATATATATCTATATATCACACGGATACCTCATGAATACAAAATGCATGTTTTCTCAAGTCAAAACCTTTGCTGCTTCAAAGTGGGTGTATTAGGTACATTTTATGGCTTTTGTTTTCACATTTGCACATCTGCCCCTTAACTTCATTTTAAACAAGAAGAACAGGCCTGTTATTTTTTAAAATTTATAAAGAATGTTTCACTTTATAACACAATGTCACGTGACAAATTAATATATGCCATATTTATGAAGAAATAATTTTGACTTGAAAAATACCCAATTAATCCTTTAAAGTTTTAAACAGAATTGTAGGACACTTTTAAATGTGCCATTAACAATGTTGCAATACCAATAACACATTAGTGATCCAGTTTAGATCATGTAATCACAGAAAATAGTTAAATGAAATGGGTGAAATAAGATTTGTTTTCTAAAATCATGAATTCCCTCACAATTACATTCCCTACTAAAAAATTTTAAGTCAGCGTCATTTGTAACCTGTTATTTCTTTGTTGTGTTTCTTTGTGTACTTAAAAATAATTTTTAATTATGTACAATAGTTAATTATTTTGACACTGGTTTATTTTATTGTGTAGGATCGTAGACCTTTCAAAATCTCTTCAGGTTGTGACAAATGAGAGAGATGATTTGATAGTGCAAGGACAGAAAAGAGAGGAAGAGAGAGATAGAGAAATGAATCTTGTTCGTGAAGCTGTGGAAAAGCTGGTAAGCATTTTTAAACATGGATACATCATTACAAAGATATTAATGCTGATTTGTCACAAACATTCAGGTTAAGCTATTACTGTATATGTCTAGAATTTTAAGTAAGTTTGGTTAAATGTGTACCTTTAAGAGAGAGTTTGTACAACTTTTATATCATTCAGATTTTTCAGGTGCTCAATTTTAACAATGTTTTAAAGCATAACATACTGTATTTGTTTTTATTCATTATGCTGTCTAACAAATCGTAAACCATTTCTGTTTTAATTATTTAAAGGATAAATGTTCAAATTCAATCTAAATGTAATGCATTGACAGTGATTTTGTAACAATTAAATGTTCTTTTTAAATATTTGGTTTATGAAATAATAAATAATGGATAATTGAAAGTTTAAAAAAAAAATTTTGTAGTAAGTGGCATTTTTTGGCAAGTCCCGAGAAGAGTTGTAGGCATGTCAGCATATAACACTATAAAACCCAGAAATTAATCATTCTCTGAGTAGTTTATTTGCTGATATCTGTAGGAGGAAATGAAGGAAGGAAGCCTTTATTGTCATTATACTAGTACGATGCAATTGCATAAACAACAACAAACAAATAATATGAAAAGCACACATCCTATGACAAATAAATACATTAATAAATATATAAGGTACAGAAATTATAATCCATTAATCATTGTACATAAAGGAAAAAAAAGTCATGGTAGGACATAAATGTTGAAAAAATAAAACCAAAGAGGAAAACATAAATAAGTAGAATATGGCTTGGCACTGTATAAGAATTTCATATCATATAATCATTGAGACATAAAACCTTTTCTTAATATTATTTGGAACATGCAGAGTGATGTTGTTGTGATATGAAATTTTGCATACAAGTTGATAAATATTTTGTATGTCTTTATTTGTAACTTAGACAAAGCAATGTAATATTAGTGTTACATTACAGATAATAACAGCAATGGTTTGATAGTTTAAGAACCCCTTCCCCCCCCTTTTAGAAATGAGTCTCTTTGTAATTTTACGACAGGGTTGGGGGAAGTGCCTCAAACAAGTTTGGCCAATATTTCTATTCTAAAGTCTCTCAGTCAACCCCCACAGGAAAGCCAGGCTGCCTAACTGCCAAGCTTTACCTTAACACATGGTTTGGCAGGCAGGTGTGAAAGTACTCTGTCCCCGCATTGGTCTGAAGTATTGCTGTTTGGAACTGGCTTGTATCAGAAGCCTTTAAGTAGCAAGATGCCCTATTGGCTGTAGGGGTTGGACAGAAAAATCTATAAATTAGCTTGCTTTACCTCACTTTCTCTCTCTTACAAAACTGATGAAAGACCATCTCACACCATGAAGTATACAGCTCGGCAGCCATATTGAGACAGGCATGAGGCCTGTTCTGAAGAAAGCTGACCACAAATGATGCCTTAACTAGAGACATTTTAAGTAACTAAGTCTGTGTGCTGCCTGAAGCTGCACATCAGCATTTATTAGGTTGTATGGTTGCCAATATTCAAATTTACTTTGCATATTGTTATTATTTATGAATATTATCAATAATACATTATTTAAATTGTAACTTAACTCCTGCTTGTGTTTTACTACAACTAATTGCCTGAGACATGTGGAAGGGAAGGTGGGGAGAAGTTATATGGTACAGTACCTTATAAACAGTGGTAAATCTGAGAGATTTCAGGCATTCTGACAAAGGCTACATATTAATAATACAAAAGGGGAAAGCAGAGTAATATACAGTATTATTCTACCAAGACAAAACAGATGTGATTAGGTAAAATGTTTCAGTTTCAGGTCAGCATATGTACTTTAGCATTGGACGTCAGAGTCTAATCTGTGATACACTGGAAATTACAGTAGCTTTATTTGGTTCACAGATTTACTGAGATGGAATCAAGCAACAGTAAGGTACCTCCCTGTTTGAATATGATTTGAAAGCAAAGTTGAATATTTTTTTAAAGCATGCAGTACTAAATTAGGTGTAGAGCTAGTTTTGTCAACATAATGACATTCTGGGCTTTCAAGATGTAAAGAGGGTTGAAAAAATGATATATAAAAGAAAAATACTGAGTTAAGGACTGCACAAAGTACACTTGTTTGCTGAAACATTTGTTAATGTTTTTGTTGTGTATTTATAGTATCTAGCATTGTTATAATACCATGTTATAATGTCTTTTAAAGAAAGGTTATGTGTGAACTGGATATTTAAATGAAAGAAACAGTTTTCTGACGTGAAGCTGATGTCACATTATGCAACGTTTTACTAATTAGGGCATGTCAAACTTGCTGACTACAATTGCTGATCTTGACCACAGGCCATGTCAATTTAAACAATTGATAATCACTGGTCATATCTTAATTTACCGACTGTGTTCTGATCTTCTAGTCGTTCTCACTCCTTTTCATGATAGCCATTTGCCTGCTGACTGATGGAGCCTGTGCGGTATGAAGGGTCAACAGCTGAAGCAAATTTGGCTGCAATCCCATCCCTTTTTTTGTTTTTTTTTCCATTCCGTCATGGTATCTAAAACATGAGACATCAGACAGACAAACTTTTCTTCTGTTTGTGATGTCCAAAGCATGTGTTAGAAACCAGATGATCTGGTTAAAGAGAGAGCTGACCAGAGATATTGACCTGACCAGAGACTTTGTGTCACTATGAAAATTATGAAAATGCCATACAAATATTGAAAGTGTTGCTGATCTTTAACTTCTTTCAGAACTACAGGATGATCTAGTTGGTATTAGTAAGAAAAGCCATATCTCCATTTGTTTTGGGTTATGGCCATAGTAAAAATACATAATGGTTAAAACTTATATCTACTTTCCTGCGTATATGTTTTGTTCTGCTGAGAGTTTGGAAAATTAGTCCTTTTCTCAGCTACTTCAATTAGAGGTGTAAGAAATAAGGTACAGTAACATACTTGGGTGAAGTCTGAAGCTGGTGAACTATTTTCCAGGGTTTAAGGGCATTGCCACTGTGAACATTATATCCCTACAGGTCTATAAATGTAAGAATAATGGATGGATGAATAGAGAAACAGGAATTGTGACAAAGATGTAACATGTAACTGTAGTCTACAGGATAAATTGATTAAAAGAGATTTGTTTGATGGAAAAGTGTTCCCAAATGTCTTTCCCACAATAATACACAAGATATCACAGACAACAGTTTAAAAATCTCACTCTGTGTTATTTAAAGAACAGGGATCTATCAAAGTCTGCTCTTCACAAACATGTTTGTGGAAGTGTATCATGGCACGAACAAAGGAGATTTCTATGGACCACAAAAAAAGAGTTGTTGATGCTCATCAGGCTGGAAAAGGTTACAAAACCATCTCTAAAGAGTTTGGACTCCATCATTCCACAGTCAAACAGATTGTGTCCCCAGGAGTGTTCCACAAACAAAGTTCACTCCAAGAGCAAGGCGTGTAATAGTCGGAGAGGTCACAAAGGACCCCAGGGTAACTTCTAAGCAATTTAAGACCTTTCTCACATTGGCTAATGTTCATGTTCATGAGTCCACCATCAGGAGAACACTGAACAACAATGGTGTGCATGGCAGGGTTGCAAGGAGAAAGCCACTGCTCTCCAAAAAAAAAACATTGCTGCTCGACTGCAGTTTGCTAAAGATCACGTGGACAAACCAGAAGGCTATTGGAAGAATGTTTTGTGAATGGATGAGACCAAAATAGAATTTTTTGGTTTAAATGAAAAGCGTTATGTTTGGAGAAAGGAAAACACTGCATTCCAGCATAAGAACCTTATCCCATCTGTGAAACATGGTGGTGGTAGTATCATAGTTTGGGCCTGTTTTGCTGCATCTGGGCCGGGACGGCTTGCCTTCATTGATGGAACAATAAATTCTGAATTATATCAGAGAATTCTAATGGAAAATGTCAGCACATCTGTCCATGAACTGAATCTCAAGAGAAGGTGGGTCATGCTGCAAGACAATGACCCTAAGCACACAAGTCGTTCTACCAAAGAATGGTTAAAGAAGAATAAAGTTAATGTTTTGGAATGGCCAAGCCAAAGTCTTGACCTTAATCCAATTGAAATGTTGTGGAAGGACCTGAAGCGAGCAGTTAATGTGAAGAAACCCACCAACATCCCAGTGTTGAAGCTGTTCTGTGAGCAGGAATAGGTTAAAGTTCCTCCATGCCAGTGTGCAGGAATGATCAAAAGTTACCTGAAACGTTTAGTTGCAGTTATTGCTGCAAAGGGGGGGTCACACCAGATACTGAAAGCAAAGGTTCACATACTTTTGCCACTCATAAATATGTAATATTCGATCATTTTCCTTAATAAATAAATGACCAAGTATACTATTTTTGTCTCATTTGTTTAACTGGTTTCTCTGTATCTACTTTTAGGATTTGAGTGAAAATTTGATGATGTTTTAGGTCATATTTATTCAGAAATATAGAAAATTCTAAAGGTTTCACAAACTTTCAAGCACAACTGTATATATATATATATATATATATATATATATATATATATATATATATATATATATATATATATATATATATACAGGTATAGTATCAGAGGTGGGTAGTAACGAGTTACATTTACTTGAGCAACTTTTTAAAAAAATTGTACTTCTAAGAGTAGTTTTACTGCACCATACTTTTTACTTTTACTTGAGTACATTTGTGAAGAAGAAACGCTACTCTTACTCCGCGACATTGGGCAACACTCGAATCGTTACTTTTTTTCCATTAGATAAAGTCTGACAGACAATTTTCAATCTGCTCTGTAGCGTATGCTGTCAAGTTGCACACACGCCTTCCATTGCGTCTCAACTCCGATTTTAGTTCCCTCTCCTTTCTTTTTCTTAGATCGCTTTTCGGAAGGAAGTCAGTTTCATAGTTTTTAGGAACAGTTTGAAAGTGCCTTTCCACATTTTCCTTCTTTGGAATAGCAATGATAGATTGACAGATCAGACAAACACACTTCAATTGTGACATTGTGAGAGAAAAAAATCATCTTCCAATTCCACATCAAGCCCATAAACAAGAATTTTATTTTAAATCCCTTCTTTAGTCGATATAAATTGGAAGGCTAACTAGATCACTTAGATAGCCGGGGTTTTGCAGTAGCTTGCGCGTTTGATCGTGCGTGCGGGATGACCAGTGTGTTAGAAGAAAAGAGATCTCAGACTGGCCGCCCTGTATGTCAATCATTCCATTGTTCTCTGCCATAGGAAGGATATATGATAGACTAACATTTAAAAAAAATTTTTTTTGAATGCAACGCGATCTACCTGCACTCCCTTTCCGATCTACGAACGCAATCGATGCATTGGGCACCCCTGTTCTAGAGAAATGAAATGAAGTGGCGTGATGCAATTAATTTTTGATTTTCTTCATGAGTAAAAGTAAAACATTTATGTGTTGCTTTATTAAAATATGTAAAAATGTATACATTTATATTTTATCTGTGTGTGAAGAGGGATTATGGATTGTGTGTGGAGAAAGCGGGAGTGACGGAGAGCACAATGTCCCCATAATATAGTTAATGGCTTGGGCGGCCACCTGTTTCCCCTCCCTCTTTGAGAGAGGTCTTGGTACATATTTCTCAAGTGTGAATTAACTTCATTGCTCTGTGTAGCAACCCTTGCTAAAGAAAAAAGAAATTATCCCCATTTAATAGTTGTTTATACCATTAGTATATAATTGACTCAAATGGACTTTGGGTGATAAAAGACAAAGATAAAAAGAACTTTTTCATTTTGTCTGTTAGTCTGCTGTCCAGATGGTCACCTTTAAGGAAGTAGGGATTTGGAGAGATCTACATAGTGTGATTGAAATAATTGCTTTAGACAAAAATAAAGGATTGGGGACCGTCTCCATATATTGTCGGCGAGACAATAAGCAAAAAAAAGATGTTGATTCAAAGTCTTGAATTACAGTGAATACATAATTTAGACAAAATGGCGTTTATATGTAAAAGAAAAAACATGTGACAGGAAATGGTTGGCAGTCTGGAAGCTTTACAGGAAGTGACGTCATCAGAGTTGGCCGGAAGTGACGTCATCAGGGATGGCCGGAAGTGACGTCATCACGGCCATCTTGAAAACCCGAAAGTTGATTTATTATTTCCCGTCTTGGTTTCTGTTGGCAAAAAAAATTTTCAGGTAAGCACCACGTGACAACCCCTTATCTCGCGATGTTTCACTCACCTTTAGGCTCTCTGACTGCCTCCTAATTGCACATGTGTGACATGACCCTCCCCTCAGCCCAGACCCCTCAGGTCGGGCGACCTGCACCGCGAGGTTGTGGACACGAGAGAGAGCATCTGCGTTGGCTTGCAAGGAACCCCTACGATAAATGACACTGAAACGATAAGGTTGTAACTACAAAAACCACCTAGTGATGCGTGGGTTTGACTCACGATGTAGGGACATCCACTGCAAAGCGGCATGATCCGTCACCAGAGTAAACTCACGTCCCAACAGATAGTATCTCAGAGCCGTAACAGCCTACTTGATCGCCAAGGCTTCCCGCTCCACCGCAGCATACCTGGTCTCTCGTTCCAGCAATTTCCGGCTAAGGTACATCACGGGGAGTTCAGCACCATACATCACGGGGTGTTCAGCACCATCGACGCACTGACTCAGCACGGCACCCAATCCTGGGGCCGATGCGTCGGTCTGGAGAATAAAAGGAATACAAAAATCAGGAGATTTTAACACAGGTGCTGACGTTAGGGCCAACTTCAGGTCACAGAATGCTTTATCGACCGCATCGTCCCATACCACTTTCAAAGGTGCCCGTTTCTTTGTTAAATTAGATAAGGGTGAAGCAATTTCAGAGAAATGCGGTACAAAACGGCGATAGTAACCCGCTAACCCTAAAAATGCTTGAACCTGCCGCTTATTCATTGGACGGGGCCAATTCATGATGGCATCAATTTTATTACATTGTGGTTTGACAATGCCCCCCCCTACTACGTAGCCTAAATATCTGGCCTCTTTTAATCCAAAGAAACATTTCTTAGGATTAATACGAAGCCCAGCTGACGCTAGTGTGGAGAGCACTGCTTTAACCTGCCCTACATGGTCCTTCCACGTGCCAGAATAGATGACAACATCATCCAGGTAGGCAGCACTATAGGAATTGTGGGGCCGTAGCAGTGTGTCTACCAGACGTTGAAAAGTAGCCGGCGCCCCGTGCAAACCAAAAGGAAGGACCCTGTATTGCCAATGTGCACTGGGTGTACTAAATGCGTTTTTTTCTTTAGCGGAGTCCGTTAAGGGAACTTGCCAATACCCTTTAGTCATGTCAAGAGTAGTTAGAAATCGAGCGTTCCCTAACCGATCAAGTAAATCATCTATTCGCGGCATGGGATACGCATCGAACTTAGAGACCTGATTAAGTTTGCGGAAGTCATTACAAAACCTCCACGAACCATCAGGTTTAGAAATTAAGACAATTGGACTAGACCAAGGGCTATAGCTTTCTTCGATAACCCCCAAGTCCAACATTCGTCTAACTTCTGCTTTTTTTGCCTCCGGATGCCTGTAAGGTCTCTCTCTGGCAATCACACCAGGGTCTGTTATAATATCATGGACAATCAACGCAGTACGTCCAGGTGTCTCATCCACTACTTTGGGGACAGACAAGATAGCGCCCTCGAGATCTTGTCATTGTTCAAATGTTAACTCGGGACCAAAATTTAAATGGGCACATGACGTGCAGAGAGAACGAGGTTGTCCAGAGACAGGATCAAGATTCCTGTCTTTCCATGGGTTTAATAAATTAATGTGGTAAACTCGTTCACTCGGTCGACGATTAGGTTGTTTCACCAAATAGTCCACAAGTCCTTTTCTCTCTTTTATTTCATACGGGCCTTGCCAATGTGCTAATAATTTTGAGTGGGAGGTTGGAACAAGCACCATGACACGATCACCCGAGATAAACTCCCGAATGATGGTGTTTCTATTATAATAACGAGACTGCGCTGCTTGTGCTTTAACCAAATTGTCTTTTAGAATAGGTCTAATTTTCTCTAGCCTATCGCGTAATTGCGCGATATATTCAAGAATATTTGAAGTAGGGAGGACCTCCTCTTCCCATCCTTCTTTTAACATATCCAAAAGACCTCTGGGTTGTCTTCCATACAATAACTCAAAAGGAGAGAAACCTGTAGAGGTCTGCGGGACTTCCTGGTAAGCAAACAAAACGAGAGGAAGTAACTGATCCCAGTTTCTTCCATCCTCGTTAACTACCTTACGTAACATCTGTTTTAACGTTTGATTAAAGCGTTCTACCAGCCCGTCAGTTTGGGGATGATAGACCGACGTTTTCAGATGTTTTATTCGGAGTAATCTGGCTATTTCCCTGAACGTCTCCGAAGTGAAAGGAGTCCCTTGGTCTGTTAAAACCTCTTTGGGGATCCCAACACGAGTGAATATCCCTACTAATTCCCGTGCAATGTGTTTTGTATTAGCTGAACGCAATGGGACAGCTTCTGGGAAGCGAGTGGCATAATCGACTAACACCAAAATATATTTAAATCCTTTTAACGAGGGTTCTAATGGTCCTACGAGGTCGATGCCGACTCTTTCAAATGGGATATCAATAAGGGGAAGGGGAACAAGAGGAGCTTTTGTCCTTCTAGGAATCTGGCGAAGTTGACACTCCGGACAGGGAGCGCAAAATCATCGGACCTCCTCATTTATTCCCGGCCAGTAAAATCGGAGCTTTATTCTCTCTAAAGTTTTATCGGAGCCTAAATGGGCTCCTAGAAGGTGAGCATGTGCCAATTCACACACTTGTCGCCGATAAGTGCGTGGTATTAGCAACGATGCTCGCACTTCACCCCCGTGCTCTGCCACTCTATATAATACATCATTTTTTAGTACAAAGAACGGCATCGGTGGCATGGGATCAAGGGTTGTATAACCCTCGGTGGATACTATAACATTCCTAGCAAATTTTAAGGAATCATCGTTCCATTGTTCTCTTTTAAATGAAGAAGGAGTTAATCTAAATTGTGAAGTTAAGGTTTGAATTGGGTCTGATGTGCCCTCAAGGGGCGGGGCATCTGCCTCCACGTCCTCCACGTTAGCTGTATTGGCTCCCGCAGAGGACGATGGGACATCGATTTCTTCGCACTGGGTGCTTGTATCAGTCCGTGCTACTAGGGGACATGGCGTGGAGGCAGTTGGAACAGTATTTTCCATGACTAAGCCTAAATTTCTCACTGGTACAGTTATGTTTTTACCGCTGTTAATTTTATTCCAGTCTCTTCCAAGTATAACTGGAAATGGGGTTCCGGTAATACAGCCATGTTCATATTCGTCATATTTTGATTCACTGTCACCACACATCTGGCTGTCTTATAATACCGGATATCCCCATGAATACATTTGAGACTAGTTTTTAGTCTAGTCCACTGTTGCGGTAAAACAAAACGAGCAGCAACAATAGAAATGTTACTCCCGGAATCAAACATTGCCCTTACCTTTCTGCCATTGATAATAACTGCACCTGTATAAGGTAAAGATAAAGGATTATTCACGATGGCACTATACCTTTCTCCCTTCACCAATGAACAGTCCATGGGCTCGCAGGGGCAGTTAGGAGACAGATGTCTAACCTCTCCACACTTGTAACAGTGGGGTAGGTTAGCTGGTCTGTCCCTTCTACGGACGGCAGGTTCGGGAG
This sequence comes from Polypterus senegalus, assembly GCF_016835505.1. Classification (NCBI taxonomy): domain Eukaryota; kingdom Metazoa; phylum Chordata; class Cladistia; order Polypteriformes; family Polypteridae; genus Polypterus; species Polypterus senegalus. Next base: position 69,402,597 of record NC_053159.1, on the reverse strand, counting down.
CTTGTCAGGGGGGCTCCGGAGCTGGCCCACGTGCCTGTTGGGTTCGGCGAGAGAACCGTTCTGGTCGCCCGATTTGTAAGCCGCCCAATGACGCTCTGCGATCTGGATCAGGGTGTCCATGTCTTCAAAACTATGTTTTCGGACCTGCTGGGCAATATGCTCTGGGAGGGCATGTACAAAGGTTTCACATGCGAGTAACTCGGCCATCTTATGGGAGTTATTAATGTCTGGCCGTAGCCATCGACATACCTTTCCCCAAGCTTCAAAGCCCTGGGTTCGTATTGGCCTCTCAGGGTCAAACTGCCACTCCCTCCATTCCCTTGCCTGCTGTTCCAGTGATACGCCGTAGCGTTTGAAGACCTCGAGTTTTAGAGCGTCATAATTAGCAGCCTGCTCCTCGGTTAAATCATAGTAGGCTCTCTGCGCCGTTCCCTTCAGGTAGGGAGCCAGTTGGTATGCCCACTCCAACTTCGGCCATGCGTTCCGCTTAGCGGTACGCTCAAAAATCAAAAAATAAATTTCGATGTCATCTGTTTCAGTAAGTGGGGTCAGTGCAATGGGAGGTGACCGAACGACCTCCGTCCGTACTCCCGCTGTAGCATGAGCTTCCGCTTCAGCCAATTGGGTCCTTGTCTCACCCATTTGAATTTTCAGGGTTTGAAGATCCCCCATGATGGTGTTCAAAACCGTGCTTAGGTTCTGTTCTTCAGACATCTTCGAACAGGATCCTGCCAGGCTACGCCAATTGTGATTGAAATAATTGCTTTAGACAAAAATAAAGGTTTGGGGACCGTCCCCATATATTGTCGGCGAGACAATAAGCAAAAAAAAGATGTTGATTCAAAGTCTTGAATTACAGTGAATACATAATTTAGACAAAATGGCGTTTATATGTAAAAGAAAAAACATGTGACAGGAAATGGTTGGCAGTCTGGAAGCTTTACAGGAAGGGACGTCATCAGAGTTGGCCGGAAGTGACGTCATCAGGGATGGCCGGAAGTGACGTCATCGCGCCCATCTTGAAAACCCGAAAGTTGATTTATTATTTCCCGTCTTGGTTTCTGTTGGCAAAAAGAGTTCAGGTAAGCACCACGTGACAACCCCTTATCTCGCGATGTTTCACTCACCTTTAGGCTCTCTGACTGCCTCCTAATCGCACATGTGTAGTTTTAACATGTATTAATTCAACAAAATATAAGGGAAGATAAATGTGTACCTTTTAATTTTTTTGTAAGGTTTTTATTAAATTCTCCCAGTTTTCAGTACACTTTTGGTCAGAACTTTAGTGTAAAAATTAAGATTTTATGAACATATTTAAAGAGATAAAGCCAGTCATAAGTTTATGTCCTGCTCTGTATAACTATCAAAAACATCTTAAAAACATTCTGGATTATGTCTTCTTCCTAAAATCTACAGTGTAAAGAAATGCATTTTAAATTTCAAAAGGTGGATTTCATGAACTTCTTTCTCTTAGCTCTTGTGTCCTTTTCTAAGCACTTACATTTTTTTAGGTTATTCCAGTTAAAATAAATGTTAAATTTAGGGCTAGCTCTAAATGATTTTGAATATTTACAAGATGGCTGCATTGACGCATGAACTTTATGTTTCTGGGATAAGGAAAGAAATCCAATTAAGGAAAAAACCTGGTTTCTTAAGTTTATTTTTTTCTGTTTGTATTTTTAGCTAAATGTACTTTTCATATTAATGCAAATATAAAAATCAAAACACCAAAAATTCAGCTGTAATTAAAGGGTTAACTAAACATTTGTTGTACTTTATCTGTTTATATTTTATTAAAAGAAAAATAATTAAAAATAATATACAGAAAAAACAAAGTGGAATATGTTTCTATTGAAATTCTGGAGGCATGTAGTATTTCTTAGAAATTAGTCTTTTATGGCATGTTGTAACTGGTCTCCAAATTTTCCAGGTTTAATATTTGCTCATTCTTCCTTGCAAAATTGCTTCTATACTTGTGGAGTGACAACGCACAGCAGTCTTAACATTTGTGCCCCAGGTTTCTTTGGTATTTCTATCCAGACTTTTATTTTTTTAGGCATATCAGAATAGCTTTGTCTATGTTTTTGAAGTAATTTTCTTTTTGATATATCGTTTCCTGTTCCAGTTTAAGGTTTTGCTTGCTGTATTCATTGTACAATATGTTTTTGTATCTCTACTAAATCAAAAGTTACCCCACAACATAATGCTACCACCACCATACTTCTTATCTAGTTGCTGTGCATTAGGTTGCTTTCAACCTGTTCATTTGACATTGTAGGTAGTGTTATTTCTCTGCCAATACAGTGTATACAAAAAGTATTCACAGCGCATCACTTTTTCCACATTTTGTTATGTTACAGTCTTATTCCAAAATGGTTTAAATTCATTTTTTTCCTCAGAAATCTACACACAACTCCCCATAATGACAACATGAAAAAAGTTTACTTGAGGTTTTTGCAAATTTATTAAAAATAAAAAAACTGAGAAATCACATGTACATAAGTATTCACAGCCTTTGCTCAATACTTTGTTGATGCACCTTTGGCAGCAATTACAGCCTCAAGTCTTTTTAAATATGATGCCACAAGCTTAGCACACCTATTTTTGGCCAGTTTCGCCCATTTCTCTTTGCAGCATCTCTTAAGCTCCATCAGGTTGGGTGGGAAGCGTCGGTACACAGCAATTTTAAGATCTCTCCAGAGATGTTCAATCGGATTCAAGTCTGGGCTCTGGTTGGACCACTCAAGGACATTCACAGAGTTGTCCTGACGCCACTCCTTTGATATCTTGGCTATGTGCTTAGGGTCGTTGTCCTGCTGAAAGATGAACCGTCGCCCTAGTCTGAGGTCAAGAGCGCTGTGGAATAGGTTTTCATCCAGGATGTCTCTGTACATTGCTGCAGTCATCTTTCCCTTTATCCTGACTAGTCTCCCAGTTCTTGCTGCTAAAAAACATCCCCACAGTATGATGCTGCCACCACCATGCTTCACTGTAGGCATGGTATTGGCCTGGTGATGAGCGGTGCCTGGTTTCCTCCAAACGTGACACCTGACATTCACACCAAAGAGTTCAATCTTTGTCTCATCAGACCAGAGAATTTTGTTTCTCATGGTCTGAGAGTCCTTCAGGTGCGTTTTGGCAAACTCCAGGCAGGCTGCCATGTGCCTTTTGCTAAAGAGTGGCTTCCGTCTGGCCACTCTACCGTACAGGCCTGATTGGTGGATTGCTGCAGAGATGGTTGTCCTTCTGGAAGGTTCTCCTCTCTCCACAAAGGACCTCTGGAGCTCTGACTGAGTGACCATCGGGTTCTTGGTCACCTCCCTGACTAAGGCCCTCCTCCCCCGATCGCTCAATTTAGATGGCCGGCCAGCTCTAGGAAGAGTCCTGGTGGTTTTGAATTTCTTACACTTATGGATGATGGAGGCCACTGTGCTCATTGGGACGTTCAGGGCAGCAGAAATTTTTCTGTAACCTTCCCCAGATTTGCGCCTCGAGACAATCCTGTCTCGGAGGTCTATAGACAATTCTTTTGACTTCATGCATGGTTTATGCTCTGACATGAACTGTCAACTGTGGGACCTTATATAGACAGGTATGTGCCTTTCCAAATCATGTCCAATCAACTGAATTTACCACAGGTGGACTCCAATTAAGCTGCAGAAACATCTCAAGGATGATCAGGGGAAACAGGATGCACCTGAGCTCAAGTTTGAGCTTCATGGCAAAGGCGGTGAATACTTATGTACGTGTGCTTTCTCATTTTTTTATTTTTAATAAATTTGCAAAAATCTCAAGTAAACGTTTTTCACATTGTCTTTATGGGGTGTTGTGTGTAGGATTCTGAGGAACAAAATGAATTTAATCCATTTTGGAATAAGGCTGTAACATAACAAAATGTGGAAAAAGTGATGCCTGTGAATACTTTCCGGATGCACTGTATCTGTGCTGTTTGGGATCCTTGCTGCCTATGAAATCTTTTACAATAATCCTTACCTGACTTGTGCCCATGAAGAAGTCTGTTCTGCAGGTTATAGGCAAGCTATTTTGTGTTTGCAATGCATTTTAATGAAAAATCAAGCAAAATAACACCTTTTATTGGCTGACTATAAAGATTACAATATGCAAGCTTTTGAGGCAACTCAGGTCCCTTCTTCAGGCAAGATGTAATAAAAGGTGTCATTTTGCTTGACTTTTCACTACATTCATAATGGCTAACACGGTACAACACCCTAGTACTACGATGCTTTTTAAGAAATGCACAATAGTTAAGTGCACATGGGTAGAGTCCTGTTAACAGATCAAATGTTCAAATTCAAATGGCAACAGGGTGTAGTAATGCTTGTTAGTGAGAGTAAATGCTAGAGGAGAAACAAGTTACACAGCTAGAAGTTTCAGTTTCGTCCTGTATTTGTTTAGTACTCTTACAGGTGCATCTCAATAAATTAGAATATCATCAGAAAGTTAATTTATTTCAGTAATTCAATTCAAAAAGTGAAACTCATACATTATATAGATTCATTACACACAGAGTGATATATTTCAAGCATTCATTTCTTTTCATTTTGCTGATTATAGCTAATGGAAACCCAAAATTCAGTATCTCAGAAAATTAGACTATTGTGAAGACGTGCAATATAGACTCATGGTGTCAAACTCCACTCAGCTAATTAACTCAAAACACCTGCAAAGGTGTCCTGAGCCTTTAAATGGTTTCTCAGTCTGGTTCAGTAGGCCACACAATCATAGGGAAGACTACTAACTTGACAGTTGTCCAGAAGACAGTCATTGACACCCTCTGCAAGGAAGGTAAGCCACAAAAGTTCATTCCTAAAGAAGCTGGCTGTTTAGAAATGTATTAATGTAAAGTTGTGTGGAAGGAAAAAATGTGGCAGAAAAAGGTACACAAGCAACAGGAATAACTGCAGCCTTGAGAGGATTGTGAAGCACAGTCCATTCAAGAATTTGGGGGAGATTCACAAATAGTGGACTGCGGCTGGAGTCAGTGCTTCAAGAGCCACCACACATAGACATATCCGGGACACAGGCTACAACTGTTGCATTCCTTGTGTCAAACCACTCCTGAACCAGAGACAATGTCAGAAGTATCTTACCTGGGCTAAGGAAAAAATGGACTGGACTGTTGCTCAGTGGTCCAAAGTCCTCTTTTCAGATGAAAGTAAATTTTGCATTTCATTTGGTAATCAAGGTCCCAGAGTCTGGAGGAAGAGTGGAGAGGCACAGAATCTAAGTTTCTTGAGGTCCAGTGTGAAATTTCCACAGTCAGTGATGATTTGGGGAGCTATATCATCTGCTGGTGTTGGTCCACTGTGTTTCATCAAGTCCAAAGTCAGCACAACCGCCTGCCAGGAAATTTTAGAGCACTTCATGCTTGCCTCTGTGACAGCTTGCCAGCAGTACTAATGACCTGGTTTAATAACCATGATAACACTTTGCTGGATTGGCCAGCAAACCCAGCTGACCTAGACCCCATAAAGAATCTATGGGGTATTGTCAAGAGGAAGATGAGAGACACCAGACTCAACAATTCAAACGAGCTGAAGGCTTCTATCAAAGCATCCTGGGGTTCCATAACTCCCTAAGCAGTGCCACAGGCTGATTGCCTCCATGCCATGCCACACTAATGCAGTAATTCATGCAAAAGGAGCCCCGACCAAGTATTGAGTGTGTAGATGGACATACTTTTCAGTAGGCCAACATTTCTGTATTAAAATCTTTTTTTATTGGTCTTATGGTAATATTCAAATTTTCGGATATACTAAATTTTGAGTTTTTATTACCTGTAAGCCATAATCAGCAAAATGAAAAGTAATAAATACTTGAAATATATCACTCTGTGTGTAATGATTCAATATAATGTATGAGTTTTGAATTGAATTACTGAAATAATTTAACTTTTTGATGATATTCTAATTTATTGAGATGCAACTGCATGTAATTAAAGTGAATATAACCCAATATATAAAGTAAGTTTTATTACCTATACAAACAAAATTCCAGTTTCAGTGTTTTTTAAACATATACAAATAAAAATCCAGTTTCAATGTGTGTAACTTTATTTTGTAATACAGTAGTAATTAGTGGGCAGGGAAATTTATTTCTGTAAATTCAATTAAGTTATGCAGTATCAAGTCAGTCAGGTTTTAAGACTGTGCTATTAATACTTTACAGCACAAATATCACTATTTTTAATATTTTTTTCAGGATTGTTGTAAATTAGTTACACTGCTTAGTTTCAAACATAAACAGTGTAGAATTAAACAGACATTTGAGAAATAAATATTTTTGAATTGAGTTCTTGTTGCTAGAGATGCTTACATTGCTTCAGTAACTGCTATAAATCTACAATTGTGCAGTACATTATTAACATTTCAAGTAAGATGAAAACTACCCTTCAGTAATTGAATACATTTTAATATACATTGTGCAGACCCCTGTGACCCTGTGGTTAGGATATAGTGGGTTGGATAATGGATGGATTAATATATGTTGTTGTATGTATTAGAATTATTAGATGCAATTCCATGCAAAATAAATAAATTTAAGAGTAAATGTGTATATGGGCACCTTTTCAGTTGTAAAGTCTAAGAATTTATTAGGTTGTTATTCTGATCTGGTTTGTTATGTGTTAGTTTTGTCAAGAATTGTCAACAGGAATTGTCATACCATATTTCTCATGGTCCTAGTCTTGCATGTAATTCTTATAGAAGAAGCTCAAAGCACTAAGATCTTAAGAAATTAAATAAGTAAATTCAGAAAACGAATGTGATTAACAAAAATGTGTTTGGCATTTTGTTCAAGGCAGACAAGAATTTTCTTTTTTTTTTGTATACAACTGGTACGTCTAGTAAAAGGTATGTGTTATCTCACATTCTTTCTTCTATGAGAAATACATATAGTTGCAGTTAGAAATTTAAACAAGTAATTTTGCAGTTGGTGCTTCTGGTGGACTACTGCTAGTCCAAAGGTTGGAGAATATTATCAGATGTTTATTTTAAATAAAGACAAAAATATTAGGCTACATGTGAAAAACAGCATCTTAATAATATTAGTGCAGGAGAGCGAAGTACAATCTATCAAGATACCGAGGTCCTTTATTAATAAAAGGTGATGCAGATGTTGCATTACACAGTTTAAAGTGCTTTTGCTCTATTTCTATGCAGTATTTTTCTTTAAAAAACAGGCAGGAGGGTTAGGACTAATTAACATAGTTAACAAAAACTTCTAGTTTCCATTAAAAAGACATCATACTTCAGGTTGTAGTTAAAGCACAGCTTAATGTGGAATAATAGAGGTAGTATTCATCAACAACAGCAGTCAGTAAGATGCAAAAGTGTTTATGTGCACCTAATAAATCATATAACTTGGTATAGGATCTCTGGTACTCCCATATTCAGTCTTTTCTCCCTTCTCACGCACAAAATATTTAAAGGATTGTGTGGTGTATGGCTGCCCGTTCACCCCGGCCAATACCCCAGGCCGCCAGGTGGAGCCCTCCCTGCAGTATGGAGGTGCCCCGAACACCAGCAGGGCATCATGGACATTGGAGTTTTTATACACAGCCCTACGGGATACCATGGGGGCCACTAGAAGACACTGCAGGGAAGAACGATGGTTATTTGCCTTACGCACCGGAAGTATGTCCAAGTCACATTGACAAGGGGAATGACGTGCTTCCGGGGTGAAGAAAAGGACTTTTTATCTGACCCGGAAGTGATAAATAATCACATGGACTGGGGATTGGGAACACTTCCGGGTCAGGGAATATAAAAGGACTGTGGCAGCTCCCAGATGGCGAGCTGAGCTGGGTGGAAGGGTGGCAACGCGTCTGGGAGTGGAGGATTATTTATTGTGATTGGTTATTTAATGAGTATTGTGGAGGAGAGGGTGCTTTGTGCACTGTGCTGTATTAATAAAGTCATCTTTTGGACTTTTATCTGGTGTCTGGCATCTTGGACAAGGGTTCAAGGGAGCGATAGCGCCCCCTATCTGTCACAATTGTTATGGATGACTTTTTTGTATGGATGACAGTTTTGTAACATTTATAACTTAAGAGCATGGCAAATAAACAAACATGTTTGAAACAATATCCTTTTCTGACACAACATATACTTTTTTTTTAAAGAATTAGGTAATCTACCACAGCAATATTAAAGACAAAAATCAGTAACAAGAGATGACAGAAAATTAATACTAATAGGCCAAATACTAAAATTTACAATTTTTAAGACAATTCTTCCACTAAAGAATCACTGTCTCACCTTAGTGTGAATACTAACACTGGGAAAGGGTACCAAGTCAAATAATCAAAAATACAGTGTCTGTCATACAGTCATGGCCGAAATTATCTGACATAATGTCTCACAAAACTCCAAAAATGGGCTGGACAAAATTATTGGCACCTTTTCAAAATTGTGGGTAAATCATTTTATTTCAAGCATATGATGCTCTTTTGAACTCACCTGTGGCAAGAAACAGGTGCTGGCAATATGGCAATCACACCTGAAGCCAGTTAAAATGGAGAAAAGTTGACTCAACCTTTCTGTTGTGTGTCTTGAGTGTGCCACACTAAGCATAGAGGACAGAAAGAAGAGCAGAGAATTGTCTGAGGACTTGAGAACAAAAATTGTGGAAAAATATCAACAATATCAAGGCTGCAAGTCCATCTCCAGAGATCTTTATGTTCCTTTATCCACTGAGCGCAACATAATCCGGAAGTTCACAACACATGGCACTGTAGCTAATCTCCCTGGACATGGACGGAAGAGGAAAAATTGATAAAAGACTGCAACGAAGGACAGTCCGAATGGTGGATAAACAGCCACAATCAACAAAACATATTCAAGCTGTTCTGCAGATGCAGGGTGCAGCAGTGTCAGCTCGAACTATCTATTGACATCTGAATGAAATGAAAACCTATGACAGGAAAGCCAGGAGGACCCCACTGCTGACACAGAAACATAAAGCCAGACTGGAGTTTAATAAAATGTACTTGAGGAAGCCAAAATCCTTCTGGGCAAACGTCTTGTGGACAAATGAGACCAAGGTAGAGCATTTTGGTAACACTCATCATTGCCTCACATTTTTATGCAATCTTTTTGTTCAACCCACTGAATTAAAGCTGAAAGTTTGCACTTCAACTGCATCTGAGTTGTTCCATTTAAAATTCATTGTGGTAATGTACAGAAACAAAATTAGAAAAATGTTGTCTCTGTCTAAATATTTATGGACCTAACTGTACAATCTTTGCTTGATTCCACACTCCTTCTGTTCTGGATAAGCAAGTCGTTTCTTCACCAGCTATTATCAGGTATGTGCAGCAGACCAAGAGTCATTAGTGCAGTACAGTCACTTCATCTTTGAGGGTTTTGTTTCACATTATTGATTAGTTAGCTGACAAACAGAAACACATACTGTTAATAGACACATACTTACAGATAATGACATATGTATATGACAAATAAATAAAGAATAAGAGCATCTGCCACCTCAGACTCTGAATAAGAATAATTAATCTATTATTTTCCTTTCCCATTCCAAGTAGTTTACTTGGCTAAGGCAGAAGTTCTTTAAACAACATTCAGCACACTGGAAAAAGCAACTGTTCACAAACAAACAGCCTTCACTCTTTGCAGTCATTTCAACACACGTAGCAATTGCTTCATTCTTTCAAATTTAATTCCATATTCTCATACTCACATTCTCTTTTACAATTGCACTTCGTTCATAGAATAAAGTTCTCTTACAATTGCATTTCATTCACAGAGATCTCTATCATACGTGCTATAAACTCACTCGAGGTTGTGCTTTTTATTTATTTATAAGGTTTCATCGTTCAACGCACTGAAACTTTCCCTTCATGTTTATTTACTTATTATGACCATCAAACAACTTACTTCTTTTACATTCATGATTATCATTACTTTCAAACAGCTTCTCAGGATGCAAGCTGGTATTAGCTAGCTCAGTTTCATACGGCGCTAGTCTCCAGATCATGAAAACTCCGTGGCGAACCGATTCAGCGACAGTCAAGGAAAAATATTTCCATGGCGATCTGATTCAGCGACAACAAGGTGAATCCACCCATCGGGAAATCATGCAGCACAATTCCACAACAAGAAAGCATTTCCAGAAAAAGTTATGTGGTCACAAACAATATCCTGACTAACTAAGGAAAACATACATGCTTGAACCTTTATTTCCAATCGCCAGGCAAGTGTGTTAACCACTGCGCCACCATACTTTTTACCTTTATAGTTCCTAAAGTACACAACCTCCATTCACGCACATCAGGCACATTCTGCTTCTCGCAAAAACTTGTCTCCCTTCTCATGTATTATTATAAAAAGAGTATTTTTCCTTTGAACTTGATCAGGATTTAAAAGGAAAAATGTTTTTCACATTTTGCACGTTTATGATAAGCCTAAAACAAAAGTGGAGACATTTTATTTACTTTAACCCAATTACACATATCGATAATTATCTTTCTTTGTCATATGAGAAACTGTCTAATTTTTAAATCCACACTTACCCAATTAATACCTTCTTAAAAGTATAGCCAGTACTTATAGGAAGGTAACAGAGGCATGCTTCTCATTGTATAGTTAAAAATAAAATGTATTTGTTCCTTTTCCAATTTAAATTAGTGCTCTTTTACATTTTAATGCTATTTGTGTACACCGTTTAATGTTTCTTTTCAAACACTAGCTTATAACGTAGGTTCGTAAATTAAGCTGTATTTATAAAATGATTTCAATAATTTCTGTGTGTTTTATCAGGTTTACAGGTTTACATAGAAAATATGTTAAATCAGATTAAAGGGAACAGTTGCCATCATAAATGGCACTTACCCACATTTTTGCCTAAGTAGCTCCTACAGATTTTATCCTGCCTAGTACCAGGTTCTTGCCTTGTATGGGACTGGCATAGGGTCCGGCCCTCACTAACCTAAACCAGTTTAATTGGTAATTAGATGCTTTTTATTAATGCTGCTTATATCTCGGATGTAAGTTATTGTTAAAGTAGCTATTGTATAATTTAATTGAAACTGGAGTAAAAGGTAAGCTAATTTTGTGTTTGTATATGTATTTTGTATTTAAGATAATGTTTGTCTATTTTTTTTTTAACTTTATTAATTTTATTGCAATCATTCAATACAAATCAATCAATTTTTACAAAAAGTAGGATTGAGAACAAGTCAACCCCCACCCCTTAGAAAGAGAGCATGGCCAACAGAGTAAAACTTAAGGCTATACCGAACATACCGAAATTGATGAGTTTGATAAGCCAATAGAGATGAATGGAGAAGAAAAACAAATACAGAAATAATTGCTTCCTCTGGGCTTTAAAAGCTTATTCTATAATATTACTGATTAGATCCTGACATGTTTTGAAAAAAATCTGTACAGATCCTCTAACTGAGTGCAGTATTTGATTTTTTCCATTTTCAAATATTTAAAACATTGGTTTCTTACTGACTTAAAAGAGGAGAGTTAGGATTTTTTCCAGTTTAGCAAAATAAGTCTTCGTGCCAAAAGTGTAGTGAATGCAATCACAGTTTGTTTGTCCTTCACTTTAAACCCATCTGGAAGAACCCCAAACACAGTTGTTAATGGGTTAGGAGGGATTGTGACACCAAGGCTGTCTGAAAGGTAATTAAAAATTTTGGTCCAGAATGATGTTAATTTGGTGCAGGCCTAAAACATGTGACCCAGTGAGGCTGGCACTTGATTGCAGCGTTTGCAGGTTGGATCTTGCCCTGGAAACATTTTGGAGAGTTTTAGGCTGGGCAGATTTGCTCGATATGTAATTTTGAGTTGAATAATTGTATGCCTTGCGCATATGGAGCTCGAGTGAATTTTCTGCATTGCTATTTTCCACTCCTTTTCTGATATATTAATTGAGAGATCTTTTTCCCAGTGTCCTCTTGGATCTTTGAAAGGGAGGGACTGCAAAATAATTTTATATATTGCAGAGATGGTGTCTGAATCCTTGAAATTGAGCAATATTTTTTCCAGCATGGATGAGGGTGCAAGATGAGGAAAATCGGGCAGGTTCTGTTTAACAAAGTTCCTAATTTGGAGATAGTGAAAGAAATGTGTAGCTGGAATGTTAAATTTGGAATGTAATTGTTCATAGGATGCAAAGACGTTGTCTATATAAAGATCTCTAAGCAAGTTAATCCCAAATTTTTTCCAGATATTAAAAAGTGAGTGAAGCACAATTGGGTTATTAGTATATTGCCGATAACTTGCATTTATTGGGGTACAGAGCAGGGAATATAAAGAAGTACTGCAGGATTTTAGTTCTATTGCGGACCAGACCTGTGTATGTTCATCTATTTGTGTCCAGGTTTTTATAGCTTGTATGTTTGCTGCCCAGTAATAAAACTGGAAGTTAGGTAGAGCCATGCCACCTTCTGCCTTTTGTCTTTGTAGGGTCGCTCTTTGGATACATGGATGTTTTGAGTTCCAAATAAATGAGGTTATTGTTGAATCTAATTGCTTAAAAATGATTTATTGATGTATATTGGAATGTTTTGAAATAAAAAAAGGAGCTTAGGAAGAATATTCATCTTAACAGTGTTAATTCTTCCAGCTAGAGTGAGATGAAGGGTTGACCATCTGTGCAAGTCTTGCTTTTTTCCATGCAGACGGCGAAATTTTGTTGATAAAGAGCTTTATATTTACTTGTGATGTTTACCCCTAGGTATTTAAACTGTTCTGCAATGATAAAAGGTAGGGTGTCTAATCTAATATTATATGCTTGAGAATTCACTGGAAAGAGTACACTTTTATTCAGATTAATTCTGAGACCAGAGATCTTTTGAAATTCTGTGAGTGCTGTTAAGACTACAGGCACATAATGTTGTGAGTGTGATATATACAGTACCATATCATCTGCATATAGAGAAATTTTCTGTTCCAGTCCTTCTCTGATAATCCCCTTTATCTGATAAGCATTTTGACAGTGTATTGCCAGTGGTTCAATGGCGATTGCAAACAACAGCGGTGACAAGGGGCATCCTTGTCTTGGTACCACGTTCTAGTTTAAAGTAGTCTGAACAAATGTTGTTGATACAAATTGAAGCTTCTGGATTGGTATACAGTAGTTTGATCCATGCACAAATGTTCGGGCCAAACCCAAATTTCTCCAATGTAGTAAAAAGGTATTTCCATTCAATCATGTCAAATGCTTTTTCTGCATCCAATGATAATAATATTTCTGGGGTGTTTGACTTAGTTGGTGAGTATATTACATTAAACAAGCGTCGAAGATTCGAAGATAAGTGTCAACCCTTGATAAATCCAGTTTGATCTTGTGATATTACAGAAGAGAGGACTTTCTCCATCCTTCTAGCTGTAATTTCTGAGAGTATCTTAACGTCATTATTCAAAAGTGAAATTGGTCTGTATGATGCACATTGTAATAAGTCCTTATTTTGTTTAGGAAAAATGGTGATTAATGCTTGGCAAAAAGTTTGAGGAAGAGTTTGATTTTCTCTGGCTTCTGTAAATGTTGCTAATAGGAGGGGAGCTAGCCGAGCGGAGAATTTCTTATAAAATTCTGCAGGGTAGCCATCAGGGCCTGCTGCTTTCCTACCTTGAAGTGACTTTATAGCATCTAGTAATTCTGATAACACCAGAGGTTTATCGAGTTCCTTCGTACTAAAATGTCTATTTGTGGTATCTATAATGTATTCAGAAATGCATTAGATTGTATGTTGTCTTCTTTAAACTCAGTAGAATATAAGGATTTATAGTAGTCTCTAAATGTGTGCATTATATTTTTGTGGTCAATGATTTTGTCTCCGTTCGTGTTGGTGATTACTGGGATTGCGTTGCGGACTTCTTGTTTGTGAATTTGTTGAGCTAAAAGCTTATCAGGTTTTTCTCCATGTTCATAGTAATGATGTCTTGATTTATAAATTAGTTGTTCGGTTTCTTTAGTTGTCAAGAGGTTTAGTTCTGAATGCAGAGCCTGCCTTTTCCTATGTAGAGCCTCGCTTGGAAGCCTAGCATGTTCTTCATCTATTCTAGTAATTTTGCTATTTAGCTCTGCTACTTTCTTGGTTTCTAATTTATTTCTGTGGGAAAGATATGTGATAATCTGTCCTCTTAAGAAGGCCTTAAGAGTTTCCCAGAGTATTCCTGCAGAAATCTCTGAGGATGTATTTGTCTCTAGGAAGAAACTGATTTGTTTGGATATAAATTCTGTACAATTCTCGTCTGCTAATAGAAGCGGTTTGAGAAGCCATCTGCGAGGTGAGTGTGTGGGGTATAGTGACTTTAGCTCCAAGATCAGAGGTGCATGGTCAGAAATAACAATAGCATCGTATTTGCAAGATTTAATCGTAGGCAAGAAATTATTATCTATAAAGAAATAATCAATTCTTGAGTAGCAATGATGTACTGGTGAGTAGAAAGAATATGTTCTTGAGTTTGGGTTTAAAAACCTCCAGGGGTCTGATAAGTTGTGATCAGTTATAAACTTTGTAATTATCTTTGCAGTGTTAGATGTCGTCCCCCCTGTGATAGAAGTCCTATCTAAGAGTGGAACACAATTAAAGTCCCCAGCCATTATAATTTTATGAGTGTTCACATTGGGAATGGATGCAAATAATTTTTGTATAAATTCCTTATCATTGAGATTAGGTGCATAAGCATTTATCAAAATCATTTTACAGTTAAATAAGTTACCCTTGACTATCACATATCTCCCTTCAGGATCCAATACTACATCTGATGCTATGTATGAGAATTCCCACACCTCTAGTTTTCTTTGTAAAGCTAGAATGGAACATTTGGCCAGTCCAGTCCTTTTGCAGCTGGAACTGATCCTTGCTTAGTAAGTGGGTCTCCTGTAAAAATACTATTTTAGCATTTAAACCTGTTAGGTGAGAGAGTACTTTCTTTCTCTTTAATTCGTGATTCAGGCCTTTAACATTCCAGCTCACAAAGTTAACTGTCCCATCATGGAGACATTGATTCTGAATTTTTGATGTCATTTTATAGTCTTAACTGGAAGTGAGACAGCTTTAACCTTAATTTCCTATTTCCCCAAGAGTTATTGCCATGCAGCCTATTGTTACGTTGGTAGTTATAATTAAAAGGATATATTAGAAATAGATATAGCCTGTTCTCTTTATCTCCCCCCCTTAACCCCCCACCCTCCCATTTTGCCTCCCCACATGAGGCTGGACCCCACTTAACGCAGTCCCGGTTCTCTGACATACTCAGAGACAGAGCACGTCCAAAGCAAAACAAGCCCCCACGCAGTGGCGTTTTAGGATTAAAAAATAGAGATATCTATTGCCAGTATAGTCTAAATACTATATGCCTAAAATATAATCATTAACAAACTATGAACTTAAAATATATCTAATCTTCAGCAATCTTAATGTATTAAGATAAACCCGAATAATAAACCCGGGGAATGGTGTTAGAAAGTGGTCCAGAATAAGCATAGTAAGTCTTAATGCAATAATAACAATAACAATAAACCAAGGGTATGATGTTAAACAGTCTCCTTTAGGGTAGAGAAAAAATAAATAAAAAATAAAAAATAAACACAAACTTCTATAACTGTAATTAAAACATAAACGGTTAGCGTCAAAGTAATAAAGAGGATATATAATTATACAAACCCGTATCTTAACAAATAGATCAGACAGTAGGTTATTTATCCTTGGCATGTCGTGACAGGCTACGACTCACTGTTGTGTTTCAGAATAGTTTCGGGATCAGCTTTCTTAATTCCTTTTACCTGAACTTTTTGTGAAAGTGTTTATTTGATCTTTGGAAATCAGGCTTCATATATTCTATAGTTTATGCCTATACTTTGTAACATTTTTTACTAAAATATGAAAAAGTTTCTGTTTTAACAATTTGTTTATACAGATTACTGTAGAAATGGAACACACATGAAATGCATGTGTTCCAAAAACGATCTATTAGTTCCACTCTAAAACACCACTTCACTCCCAGATAATCAATCAAGGCATGAGCTGGGAGAAGTTCATGCATGTTCTGCGACAGTGGGGGATAGAATAGCCAGCCGCTTGCTGCTCTTAATCTGCACATTAATAGGACAAAACACACTGGGAGAGGTGTGGACGGATTTAAGTAGCGATTTAAGGTGGGATGGATCTACAAGTTTTTTCATAGGCTCTGGTAATTCTGTATTAATTCTTGTTTAACATGGTGCCAGAGAGTGATAATGTGTAACATATTGGTTGAACACAGAATTTCACTGCATGTGCAGGTAAGAATTTCACTTGCACTGCGACAATATTCACTACTTTCACTACTACCAGCAGGCATATTAACCAAGTTTTACTTACCCTAACAATCTCCACTCCTAATAGAAAATGTTGACTGTCAACAACATGAAACATTATGTCAAGCATAAGCCATGTGTTACAGTTCTATGTTGTATGGAGTAAATTACTCACTTGATCAAGTATGGTAAATATCAAGCCATCCTATATAGTGTGAACTTGTTTCATTAAAATGCTGCTAGGGATATGCATAGGGTTGCAGTGACCTGCTAGGAGGAGAGTCCCCTTGCTTATAATTTTGAAAGAATAGGAACATGGGATGTTTGGATATACAGTACAATGTGTTATTAAGGTTATTAATTTGTTATGGATCCCTCTGCCAGCTTTGTAGAGCCATTTATTGGTTGGCTCATATATGGTTGTGATGAAAACCGGAGCATTACTACTCTTTATCAAGATGATGTAAATCTTGACCCACCTTCTCATACACTACTGCAACATTTCTGTAAACTTTAATTCAACTTACCGCCCGGCAGGGACGCCCCTGCTGCTTATGTTCCGGGGGAGCCACCATGGGCAGTCCAGTACCTCCCCCGAGACGCTTGGTGGCAGCCTCCCTGGCTGACGGTGATTACCCAACCACCCGCAGGGGTCCATGGGAGATGGAGTCCTCCACAGCCTGGTTGGGGTCTCGGATGGCCGCTAGGGGGACCTGCATGGACGCAGCAGCCTGGCTGGATGAATCTTCAGCCCCACCCGGAGGTGCAATTAGACCAGGTGGTCAAGCACCTAGAACACTTCCGGGTGGGTTATAAAAATGGCCAGCCACCCACCACTCAGGAAGCCAGAGTTGGGAGGAAGGAGAAGAAGCTTGAGGAGGAGTGGTGGTAGAAGAAGAAAAGTGTCTTGTGGTTTCAGTGTGTGGTATTTGGGACTGTGTATTGCCTGTGGGTCTTGGGGAAGACGTGCGCCCATGGGTGAAGAAAAATAAAATCTGTGTGCATTTTATACGTGCCTCTGTGTCCTTCTGTGTCGGGTCAGGCCCCTATATAGCGCCTTTGTTACAGTAAATCTTCTGGTGCTTCCACTTTGTAAGCTGATGACTAGAATTATACACTGTGTTTGAAATGCAGCTTCAATGTTGCACTCAACTGTTGTTGAAGAAAGATGTCCTCTAATGCAAAAGTGGTATTGTTTTAGTTTGTTTGCTGTTGAAGCTGTATTTACTAATTTTTACTTAAAATGCCAGTAAAATGTGTAATTTGGCTAGGAGTGCCCAAACCTTTGCATTGAACTGTATATTGTGAAGGGCATGACAGGTTGTCAAAAGCTGGAAGAGGCTTGGTTGACAGTGGTTTGGAGCTAGGATGGCATGAGACAAGAATTGGACTTAAAAGGATTGAAAAGAGGCATTAATGAGACAGACAAAAGCTTACATTACCACTTGCTAGTAAACATTGTCTGGTAATGACCTAATAAGAGAAGGAGAGAGAGAGATGGAATCAATGGGGCAATGTAAAGAATCAAATCAAGTGCTTCCAGTGTAGAATAAACAAAAGTGTTTCTACCCCTCAAATAAGTAGAACTCTGCTGTATTTTAATGAAAAAATAAGTAAAAAAAAAAACCAAACAATAAAAACAGTGTAAGAAGAAATTCTCTACAGACTATATAAAGGTTTGGGGCAGCCACCCATATATTATATCCTGGCTGCAAAAGTTTGAAAATTATTCAACAGAGGTGTTCACAAGACTTGAGTCCAAAACAGAACTAATGATGTGGATGTAAGATGGCGGCTTTGAAGGCCCATCGAGGAAGTGATATCATCAGAGCCAGAGCCAGAAGTGACATTATCAACACCCATTAACACCCCCACAAAAAAAAAGGCCAAACCGGAAGTGACATCATCAAAGGATCCGTACCCAGAAGTGATGTCATCAGTGGCACCGGAACCTGGTGGGATTTCATGGGAATGGTCAGAAAGGAACTGAGAAAGACAGTCAGTACACCCTGGCGCCACATGGTCTCATATGGTATTACCACTACTCAAGCCCTTTTGTTTCCTCCTACTCGCATGTGTGTGACAACAGATATTCTGGAAAATGTTGGTAAAGGCCTGGCCTTAAGGACCGTTCAGTGTAGTAAAACTTGTAGACTCATCCATGACTCAATCATGAAGTACTTTGAAGACCATTTTCTCTTGAGTTAACTGCAAAGTTATCATTCAGATTCAGGCTTGGCATGATCCTAGCTGGTGGTTCTTTTAGAAATGTATTCAAATGTGTTCAATATATAGGCACATCTTTTTTAATCATTTTGAATTGTTTCTAACTTTCTACATTCTACTTGGAAGATGAGAATATTGCGCCAGTATATATTTATCTACTGAATCATTTTCAGAGTTTGCTTTCTGCAAGTCAGCGTTGCAGTATTTATAATTTGGATTTTGTTTTCTTGTATGGTTTACTTAAATATAATAGCATACATATTGCCTATTTGTCTTGTTGTAACACTTGGGAAACTGACATTTTTTAAACACATTTTGAATTTTGTTTTCCATTGGTAAATTTACACCTGCTTTGTTGTTTAAAACAGGACCCTCTGTTTTCAAGCTTCCATAAACATAACTAGACTTATGTGGCATAATTTAATATAGACTTTGTTTCTTTTTATTATTGGATGAAAATCTGTTGGGTAGCCATCTGGGATTTCAACTTTCCAATCCGTAGCTGGGATTTCGGGAATATTCAGGGCAAGGTTGCATCGAAGCTGAAGCCTGTGTTGGCAAACATCAGGTGCAAGGCAGGAACAATCCCTGTACAGGAGGCCAGTCCATCACAGGGTGAACACACATACAAACTAGCAACAAATTTAACAACATTAATCCACCTAACTGTCTTTGAACTTTTGGAGGAAACCAGAGCACCCAGGAGAAGCCCATGCGGATATAGGGAGAAGTATTTCCTAAATATGTTACTTATTTTTCAGTGTTCAGTAATTTTTTGTTGCATCTGCATTTTAATTCTAGTATCCAGTGTAACCAGTGTAAAATGGAAAAAAAAATCGTCCACTCATCAGTTTATTAAAACGTTCTAATCTAACGTTCCAATCAACAAATGATGTGTTACTTGTTAATTGCAGGGCACAAACAAGAAAAAAAT
The DNA here is from genome assembly GCF_016835505.1 of Polypterus senegalus. Classification (NCBI taxonomy): domain Eukaryota; kingdom Metazoa; phylum Chordata; class Cladistia; order Polypteriformes; family Polypteridae; genus Polypterus; species Polypterus senegalus. The sequence goes on along the minus strand of NC_053159.1, from coordinate 69,383,141 downwards.
TGTATAGTTATTAATTTAGTGTGGCTAAATGACCTAAAATACTTTGGTAAGATAAGAAAGAATTCATGATATTCAAGCATTCTCTGGTATGCATTAACACAAATCACTGTAAATTAATGCAATGAAATGTATTGTGCAACGGGAACCTCCACATAAATATAATATAGGTGCCAAGCTTGTCTCTCCTGTGAAGGTGAAGCTTAACTTCACCTGCAAGAGTTTCCAGTCATTCTCTGTTGCTGAGCTAGTAACTTTCAGATACTACCTTTGTAGTTTAAAGCCATGGTGGTTGGGGCTAGTGCCTCACAGCTCCATTGAAATGGTTCCTAAGTCATTGTCTGTGGTGTTTTTTTTTCTCCAGGTACTCATTCAAGCAGTAATTGTAAGTCATACTTGTGTGTTATATAAATGTGTTTTTTTTATTTGTACAGGGTGCTATTGCTTGTCAGCAGTTTATTGATGAACAAGCACTTCGTGATACCCTTGCAAGTTCTGTCATGGGGTTGTCATCTTTGCTTAATTACATCGCAGAAATTCAAAATATTATCCATAAAAGAAACCAGAAGATGCAGGTAATAAACAATAACTATATGATATGTATGATAAGTTTGTTTTACCTATTATGCATATTTTTTTTTCAGATGAATTATTTAGGTGCCATGCACCTTTACAAAGTGCTCAGGCCCTTATTCAGATGTCACTCTATGTCTTTTGCTTGAGGTTGATCTTTACTTTACATATTTTCATAGAATTCCTCATTAGCCTCTGGTTTCTTCCCACGATCCAAAGGTTACCACTGCTTCTAGCATCTTGAGACCTGGTTAGTCATTCAGTTAGTGTTCCAGTTCCTACAGCATAGATCAGTAATGCAGATCTTATATATGGTACTAGCTTAAGCTACCCATCTAAGACAGGTTGAAATTGAATTAATCAACATAGACCTTAGCATTAACATTTGCAGTGCACCATGTAATGCATATGTCTTCCTTGTGTGCCATTTGATATGGAATGGGCTGTTAATGCTGGTGATAAATAATCTATTGAAATAACAAATTCAATACATTCTGTTGCTAAAAATGTTTGTGATGCAACAATTTTTGGAATGACAGAGACCCTGCATCCAGATGGAGACACAGATATTTTTCCTTTAATTAAAGTGTATTGCACAACTGGATAAGATGAATCATATTGTGTCAAATAGCTGCATTTGGAATGTATGCTTATGGGTGTGATGTGAGTTCCTTGATACAGAGCAGCCCAACGTTCCTAGTGCTCATTTTTAAAATGGTCATGAAAGTAGAACACTTTATTAGCTATCAGAAGAAGAACTGGTAAAGCTATTGTATAGCAATTGGGGTGATTAGTGTTCTTTAACACCACTACAGTAATACTTTAGAATATAGAATGGATTTTGGGTGGGAATTTCATTGCATGCTGGGGTGGACAAAAGTCCAGATTCCTAGAACTGCCATATTTTAATTGTGGACCACCAAACTACAGACTCACAAAGTCCATTGTACTAACAGATGTTCCAGATCTGTGGTTCATGCAGTATATATTTCTAATAAAACAATTTGATAAAGTCAAAAGACACATACACAACCTAAGTGTGCTTATAGCGCACCAGATGTCCTGCATATTTTTTGTTGGAGCGAACATACACATACTTACATTCTGAACCCGAGTTAATCTGATTCGTGTTCTCAGGGTTGTCTTGACTTGTCCTGACAGCACTGGACATAAACAGAAAATCCTCTTGAGTGTGCCAGTCCATCATGTGGCCCATTCCTGTAGATTCAAACACAGATTGGGCTAATTTGGAATTCCTAATCAGTCTAACTGGCCGCACATATTAAAATACTTGATAATAAGATTTCATTAGTAACTTGACATTTGCCAAGTCTCTTAAGACAGTGTTTTTCATACTTTTGAATTGTTTTTATTTATTTATTTATTTTTTTGCATATTTAATGAAACCAATTATTGCATATACTTCATCTCTTAGACTTTTTATGCTTTTCTCTATTGGAATCATTTCTGCCATGTTGCCACTGGTGTTTCACTGGAAATCCCCTTTTTTCTAATTTCAGAGACATGTTTTGCTTTTATCTTACTCATTTGTCAGATCCACCATCTGAATACTATATTCAGACTCATTCTTATTGTTTTCCATTGTGTAGATTTCTGTCTCACACTCCATTGGAGATGGCAGAACTCTTTACAGATCTGTTCAATTTAGAACTAAGTTCATAAACTGGCAGAAGTCTGTTTATGGTTCGGATGTGGCAAAAATTATTTTTGAACAAATAACCCAAACACATTTGATGGAGAAAACAAAATAACACAATTTATTAATAATGAAAGGATAGTTAAAGATAAAATATATGTAAGCATATACAGACAATAACAATAAAACAGAAAACTTAAATCTGCATTAGCTTGGCTTGATTCTTTAAGGACTGGCTTTTGAGAGTTGTTTTCACAATTTTGGTCTTTGGTTACATGAATTAGTACTATGTACTTAGCAACTGCATCTTAATTCTTTTAAAACTCTCATGCACTCACTTTAACCCAAACCCATAGCCCCGTAAGGAAGAATTCTTGCATGTGTCACACACTTTAAAAGTTCTGTGTGATTGGTGCTGCTGAGTCAATGGAAGGTTACTCAGTTTTCGTACTGATTTTAGAAAAGAGAAACTTACAATAGCTCAAGATATATCCTTAGCATAGGTTATTCCTTTCAGTTAAGACAACACAAATAACCAGAAATACATTTGTTGATATTTTCTGGCTTTATCCTAACTACAAAATTATAGTCAATAGTTCTAAATGTAGGTCTACTTACTGTATGTTAAGTTCCTGTTGACTCTAGCTGGAGGAAATACTTTGCCCTGATTCTTCCAGGATCTGTGCAGACTTTTAATGTGCATTGTCTCTATTTGTCTAGATGCTTTTCTCCCTCTCTTTTTCTTCTTCTCACACCTCATGTTCTGCACTTTGGAATCTTTTTGAGCTTCCACTCACAGTTGTCATCTTTTTGAGCTTCCATTAACAGTTGTCCTCTTTTATTAGCATAAAATCGGCAGTTGATAATAAGTCATCTGCTTTTTTTATCCAGATGAATGCTTGGCTTTAAGTAAGTCTAACTTGTTTGTGCAACTTACTGTCCTTAATTTAGAAAGGCTGGCCTAAATATGACATCCATGTCCAATTCTGTTATCAATGTTATTCTGCTACACTAAGTTACCCTTGAGAGCCTGTTATGGCCTCACTATAGGCAGTGGGGACCTGCTATTGAGCAAAAGTTAACGTTAGACAGGTAACTAGTGCTTGCAGTGACTTATAAAAGAAAGAGTGTACCGTTTAGCATTGGTTTCTTTGGAGCACATAACCCCATCCTTTTGGCTGATGACTGGTGCAAAGTTTTGTCCACCATGATTGCCAGTGTTTATGTTATGGCTTTTTGTTCACTGATAAAATGCAGCAGACAGCCCCACTCTTAGACATCTCTAGATACCATTTTCTTGTAAATGATCAGTCTTATCAGATGAGACCCAGAAACTCCATTTCAGAGGTAAGCCCTGTAGTAGAAATTACAATTTCACTGAAGTTATGTGTCAATAAAAATGACGTGGTGGCTTCTTATTTAGAAGAGTTCTTTTGAAGCAAAACAAGCTGCTCTTTGTCAATCTCTTCTACATCAGCCCAACCGAAGTGATGGTATTAGCAAATGTGATTTATGTAGTTCATACTTTTTCTTGTCACTCAATAAGAATGAGGCAAGATAGATAGATAGATAGATAGATAGATAGATAGATAGATAGATAGATAGATAGATAGATAGATAGATAGATAGATAGATAGATACTTTATTAATCCCAAGGGGAAATTCACATACTTCAGCACCAGCATACTGATAAAGAACAATATTAAATTAAAGAGTGATAACAATGAAAGTATAACAGACAGACAATAATTTTGTATAATGTTAACGTTTACCCCCCTGGGTGGAATTGTGTGGGGGAGGAACAATCTCCTTAGTCTGTCAGTGGAGGAGGACAGTGACAGCAGTCTGTTGCTGAAGCTGCTCTTCTGTCTGGAGATGATCCTGTTTAGTGGATGCAGTGGATTTTCCATTATTGACAGGAGCCTGCTCAGTGCCCATCACTTTGCCATGGATGTCAAATTGTCCAGCTCTGTGCCTACAATAGAGCCTGCCTTCCTCACCAGTTTGTCCAGGCGTGAGGCATCCTTCTTCTTTATGCTGCCTCCCCAGCACACCACCGCATAAAAGAGGGCCCTCGCCAGAACTGTCTGATAGAACATCTGCAGCATTTAATTGCAGATGTTGAAAGATGGCAGCCTTCTAAGGAAGTATAGTCGGCTCTGTTCTTTCTTACACAGAGCATCAGTATTGGCAGTCCAGTCCAATTTATCATCCAGCTGCACTCCCAGGTATTTATAGGTCTGCACCCTCTGCACACAGTCACCTCGGATGATCACGGGGTCCATAAGAGTATTGGACCTTCTAAAATCCACCATCAGCTACTTGGTTTTGCTGGTGTTTAGTTGTAGGTGGTTTGAGTCACACCATTTAGCAAAGTCCTTGCTTAGTTTCCTATACTCCTCCTCCTGCCCACTCCTGATTCAGCCCACGATAGCAGTGTTGTCAGCTAACTTTTGCACATGGCAGGACTCCAAGTTGTATTGCAGGTCAGAAGTATATAGGCTGTATATTTATAGATGATAAATGGTATTTTTGTAAACATTGTTAGTCCAGAGCCTTTCTGTCAACAGAATTTAGTATGGCATGGCTAATTTATGTATATACTTTATTGTCAGTCATTGAGTGTACTCCAGTTGTTTCAGAGCAGTGCATTACTTGTTACAAAGTCACATCAGTCTAGGATTGTCAGGTTTGTATTGTATCTAATCTAATCTTATTCAGTACTACTGGTTACTGTACACAGTAAATGATTTGTCACTTTATCCATTCATATATTCTTTTATTTTGTGAAAATAATCAGTCTTGACACAGAGAAAAAGGTTTGGGGCAGCCACCCATATGCTTAATCCCTGGCTACAAAAAGGGTAAATAAAAGTTAATAATACTTTTTATTGTATAATAAGCTGTAAACCATATAACATTTTTACTCAATTGAAATGACAGTGAAAGTTGATTATTCAGAGCAACACTATTGTGATAATTAATCTTATTATAATAAATGAGTTATGTCTTGCTGTTGGGTTTAATTCCATACATATAAATAGAAATCAATCTGACTTGTTGTTTTTGTCTCCACCTCAGGAAATAGGAAAGACTGTAAATAACCACATTAGCAGAGACTTTAAAAAGGCATTGATACAGTTTCGTTTGGAGGAACAAGAGAGACAGCCCAGAGTATCAGAACCTGAATCACTTGACAGGTACAGTAATAAGGAATGCAGGTCCAGAATTACAATATAAATCATTTTTCACTACTTACTGCTTTAATTAGTACTTTTATTAATATGTAGAATTTATTATATAGTTAGTATTTTAATGTTGAAGCCAAAGTACCAGAGAATATAAGTAATTAATTTTATAAAATAACTTAACAGCTAGTCTTGAATTATAACAGATACATATGTGGCATAAAAAAATATTTCTCTTGTCCCATATTTGGTTTATCTTTTTAATCCTATACTAACACAAACTATTTTCCGAGTAATAATTTCCATTTGTTTGAATTTCGAACTTCCGTACTTCTTTTATCTCTATCCTGCTCTGCAAGTGTACCGCTCCATCGTTTTTGAATTCTTTACGATGTTCTACTTTGTCATCTACTCTTTGTCTTTTATTTCCGGGACCGGGCATAGTTAAATCTCTGCAAAAAGACTTGCCTTGCAGGACATTAAAGTGTCTCTCTGAGAAAAATCACATCTCTTCTCCTTCCAAGATTTTTTTTATAATAGAGAGATGATTATTGAAGTTGAAAACCAGAAAATATCATCCAACCTTTTTGGTAGTTAAACTTTGCATTTTCTTACTATGTTCATCTATTGAGTACTGTCTTGCCTTCCAGTGAGCCTTTTTTCCACTAGCAAATGACCTCAGACTGAAAATCTGGTACAGGAGTTGTTAGTAAGTCAGCTCTTGGAGTTAAGAATCAGTAACTTGATAAAGGTTCAGTTAGTTGATAAAGCTGTTTATATCTATGTATCCAAACACCAATGCAAAATTCTAAGGACTGTCAAACAAGATTTCAATAAAATGCGAAGGAACCAATGCATACAATAAATTCAGAAAATATTCAGACACCTTCACTTTCTGCACACTGTATTGTGTTGCAGATTATATTTTCAGTGTATAGATTTGCCCATCAGTCTACATTCTGAAGTCCAGAATGACAAACTGAAAACGTTTCAGAAACTTGAAATGTATTAAAAATCAAAACTCAAATCTGTCATACAAACTTAAGCTTAAATTTGCAATACTGTTTGTTTTCCATGTATTTATTAATTTTTGTGCATTTTATACATTTTGTGATAGATGTTTAAAACAACATCTATTATAATTTATGAAAATTAATGAAATCAATGCAGGCATTATACCATTGACCCTACCATGTTGGTGAGGGTTACAAGAAGCTGGGCCATAAATATTATTTAATCAGTTTTATCTGTATTAAAGTCAATGTAAACATATTTAAATAATTAACTACCAGGTCATTATGAAAGTCAGTGAAAAGCTCATTTATTTAAGAATATCACTTTAAGCAGATAATTTTTAGTAGTACCTGGATGAAATACTGGAACAGCTTAGCTATAAGCTAAATAAATGAGCTGGAGTGAACGGTCTCCTCATGTTTGACAAATTTCTTTTTTTTTTATTTATTTATTTATTTATTAATTTTATTACAATCAATACATAGCAATCAAGTTTTTACAAAAAAAAAAAAAAGAATTATGCTAAGAACAGATTGATCCCCACCCTTGAGAGAGAGAGCAAGCCAAGCGTGTAAAATTTAAGGCTTTTAAAAATACCTAAATCAACAAATTCTCTGTGCTTTATAAAATCATTTCAAAATATTACTGATTAGATCCTGCCATGTTTTGAAAAAAGTCTGCACAGATCCTCTAACTGAGTATTTGATTTTTTCCAATTTTAAATAATGTAACACATCAGTTTCCCACTGACTTAAAAGAGGAGAGTTTGGGTTCTTCCAGTTTATCAGAATAAGTCTGCGTGCCAACAGTGTAGTGAATGCAATCACAGTTTGTTTGTCTTTCTCCACTTTAAGACCCTCTGAAAGAACCCCAAACACAGCTGTTAATGGGTTAGGAGGGATTGTGAGTCCAAGACTGTCTGAGAGGTAATTAAAATTTTGTCCAGAATAATGTTAATTTGGAGCAGGCCCAGAACATGTGACCTAGTGAGGCTGGGGCTTGGTTGCAACGTTCGCAGGTTGGATCATGCCCTGGAAACATTTTGGAGAGTTTTAGTCGAGACAGATGTGCTCGATATATAATTTGAGTTGTATAATTGTATGCTTTATCTCCATTCGTGTTAGTAATTACCGAGATTGCGCTATGCGCACTTCTTGCTTGTGAATTTGTTGCGCTAAAAGCTTATTAGCTTTCTCTCCATGTTCATAATAATGATGTCTGGATTTGTAAATTAGTTGTTCGGTTTCTTTAGTTGTCAAGAGGTTTAATTCTGAATGTAGAGCCTGCCTCCTCTTATGTAGAGTCTCGCTTGGTAGTCTGGCATGTTCTTCATCTATTTTAGTAATTTCGCTTTTATCTCTGCTACTTTCTTCGCTTCGGATTTATTTCTGTGGGAAAGATATGAGATAATCTGTCCTCTTAAGAAGGCCTTAAGAGTTTCCCAGAGTGTTCCTGCAGAGATCTCAGGGGATGTATTTGTCTCTAGAAAGAATTCAATTTGTTTGGATATAAATTCAGTACAATTCTCGTCAGCTAATAGAAGCGGATTGAGACGCCATCTGCGGGGTGAGTGTATGGGGCTTAGTAATTTCAGCTCCAAGATCATCGGAGCATGGTCTGAAATAACAATAGCATCGTATTTACAAGATTTAATCTTAGGCAAGAAGTTATTATCTATAAAGAAGTAATCAATCCTTGAGTAGCAATGATGTACTGGTGAGTAGAAAGAATATGTTCTTGAATTTGGGTTTAAAAACCTCCAGGGATCTGATAAGTTGTGATCAGTTATAAACTTTGTAATTATCTTTGCGGTGTTAGTTGCCGTTCCCCCTGTGGAGGAAGTCTTATCTAAAAGTGGATTTAGAACACAATTAAAGTCCCCAGCCATTATAAGTTTATGAGTGTTCAGATTGGGAATGGATGCAAATAAATTTTGTATAAATTCCTTATCATCAACATTAGGTGCATAAACATTTATCAAAATCATTTTACAGTTAGATAAGTCTCCCATGACCATCACATATCTCCCTTCAGGATCCAATACTACATCTGATGCTACAAATGGTACTGTTCTATGTATGAGAATTCCCACCCCTCTAGTTTTCTTTGTAAAACTAGAATGGAACATTTGGCCAGTCCAGTCTTTTGCAGCGGAACTGATCCTTACTTAGTAAGTGGGTTTCCTGTAAAAATACTATTTTAGCATTTAGACCTGTTAGGTGAGAAAGTACTTTCTTTCTCTTTAATTCGTGATTCAGGCCTTTAACATTCCAGCTTACGGTTAACTGTCCCATCATGGAGACACTGATTCTGAGTTTTGGTGTCATATTATAGTCTTAACTGGAAGTGAAATAGTTTAGGTCTTAATTTCCTATTCCCCCAAGAGTTGTTGCCATGCAGCTTATTATTACGTTGATAGTTGTAATTATAAAGATTGAGATGATAGATTAGATATAGATCAAGCCTGCTCTCTTTCTCTTCCCCTTAACCCCCACCCTCCCTTTTTGCCTCCCCAGGTGAGGCTAAAACCCACTTCATGCAGTCCCAGTCCTCTGACATACCCAGAGACAGAGCACGCCCAAAGCACATCAAGCCCCCATGCAGTGGCGCTTTAAGGTTAAAAGATAGAGATATCTGTTACCAATATAGTCTTTAAAAGAGGAAAAAGAAAGAAAAGAATTTTGCACTTAATATATATATATATATACATATACACATATACATATATATATATATACATACATACATACATATAATCTTCATCAATTTTAGTGCATTAAGATGATATCCCCAGATAATAAACCCAGGTGATGGTGTTAAAGATGTGTCCAAAACAAGCATAACAAGTCTTAATGCAGTAATAGCAATAACAGCAAACCAAGGGTATGATATTGAACAGTCTCATTTAGGGTACACATGAAATAATTAGAAAAGAAAAAAAAAAGAGGAGGAAAACGTAATTAAGCACAATAAAACACAAACATTTAGCCCTAGTAATACTAAGTAATGATAAGTAATAAGTAAGTAATAATAATATAAGAATATGAGAATATATGCTGATAAAAACCCGTATTTTAAAACAAATAGATCAGACAGTAGATTATTAATCCTAGCTTTATCATTTACCGCCATGACTCACAATTATGTATCAGAATAGTCCGGGATCAGCTTTCTTAACTCATTTTCTGCCTCCTCCTTGCTAGCGAAAACATAGAAATGCCCTGCCATTCCACTTTCAGTTTTGCGGATACAGGAGGCCGTATTTGACATTGGCTTGCCGTAGCAGCTGTTTAATATTATAGAAGGCGGCGTTTGATAGCTGTTGCTGGAGAGAAGTCAGGGAAGACGCAAATTGGCAATCTTCATATATAATATCTTCCTTTTTTTCCTGAGGAGTTCCATCACCTCTAACTTAAATGATAATCGTTCAAAACGGACTATAAAAGATCTTGGTCGGGTCTGACGGTGTTTGATCAGCGTGACGCTGTAAGCCGCTGCTATCTCAGATTCTGCTTTAAAGTCGCCCCGATTATTTTAGAAAAAGTTCAGTTGCGAATTTCACGGGTTTAAACTTTCGATTCTCCGGCAAGCCTTCAATTCTGACATTATACCTTCTATTCCCATCTTCTAAAGCAGCCAGTCTGTCTCCAAGTTTTTCTCCGAGTTTTTTACATTCAACTGACATTTACTGCTCTTTCCTCGGCACTGGCAGCTAGATGTTCGGCTATTTCGATCCGATTCGTGAATGTCTCACTAAGATGCTCCAATCGATCAGCAAGCGTGCTCAGTTTAGCGAGTTTTTCTCAATGCGCTCTTCAATTTTACCCAGCACCTGTCGAAGTTCAAGCTGTACCTCTTGACGGCCTTTCATTTGCCTGTTGGATTTCCTGTCGCAGACATTCATTGGCCTGTTTCATCTCCTGTTTCAGTCTCTCATGTGCCTTTGCCGTTGCTTTCTCATTAGCCTTCTCGCTTTTCTTTATATCTTGCCTGAGGTCAGCGAGCAACACTTTCAGTTCAGATAGCTCAAATGTGCCTTCTTGTACCGTAGATGAAGCAGCAGACTCTGCTGAAGCCGGTGTCCCCGCTGCTCCAGTCCCGCGTGATTGCGTAACTGAAGCCGCGGACCTCCCGGCCTTTTCCAGTTTCAGGTAATCCTCTCCAATCGGCGAGCTATCCACATCTGCACTCACGATCGCACCTTCGCTCCCCTTTTCGCTCTCAGCAGGCGACGATGTAGCGGACCGTGGTCCCGAGGAGTCTGTACTTTCGCCCATCTGATCCAGGTCTGTCTCTGAGAGGCCGTATCTCGAACTAGGGCTTGCTGATCGCAGCTTGGATGTAGCTTTAGTCTTCGATTCTTTCGGACCCCCCTTCTTGTTGGCCATGTTTATATGTGTTTACATATACTGTAGCGGTCCCTCTCGGGTTGAATAAATACAGGATATCTCAGAATAATAAGCAAATAATATGAAAAATAGCACCACTGCTAGCGGAGCTCCACTTCAGACGTCCATCTCTCGCATCGGACGAGACCAATCAATGTTTGACAAATTTCTAACGTTCTTATCACATTACCATGTTTCTTAAGATTTTGTGTTTTTTTTTTCACTGCTCGCCAATTAATGCAAATTTCCACAATGTGGCTTTGATCCTCTACATAGCCTTGTATTCCACAATGATACCACACAGCTGCACATGAATGTTGCACCAGGATAAGAAATGGCAAATAAGTTTACCAGCTGCCTTTGTGACATTGGCATTTGGATAAGTGCCCGCTTTTCAAATAAATTTTAATAACAATACAGGACAGTGTGGCGGCACAGTGGCGCAGTGGGTAGTGCTGCTGCCTCGCAGTTAGGAGGCCTGGGTTCGCTTCCCAGGGCCTCCCTGCAAGAAGTTTGCATGTTCTGCCCGTGTATGTGTGGGTTTCCTCCGGGTACTCCGGTTTCCTTTCACAGTCCAAAGACATGCAGGTTAGGTGCATTGGCGATCCTAAATAGTGTGTGCTTGATGTGTGTGTGTGTGTGTTCAAATCTTCCTGGTTATTCTTTTTAATGCATGTTGTGCTTTTTAAAGTCCAACATATTTATTTTACAGTCCTACAGTTGCAAGGTATGGTTTATGAAGCCGTTTGGACTTATTTGGATTTCTGAGTTAGACATTCATCAAAATATGATTTGATCTTCAACTAAAGACACAATAATAGCCTGTCTGCTTAAACTAAATTAAACTATCAAAACAAACAATTACGCTCGTTGTTGTTAGTGCATATATTGTTAAAACATTAACAGTCTAGTTTATGAAAAGTTTGCAGACCTCTAGCCTAATGGCTTCTCCAAAAGCTAATTTGAGTCAGTTGTCCCAATCCATGACGTGAGATGGGTGGTGCCCTATAAAACGGTACAGAAAGTGTGGTTTCTGATAGAGTCTGCGCTTCTCAAGAATGATCACTTAATGTGAACCCAATCAAAAGAAATATCAGATGACCTTAGAAGAATTAGTGATGTATAAAGCAGGAAAAGAGCTTTATAAAAGGAAACACAAGCAGAAGTTTTGGGGTTGTAGCAGAGAATTTCATTAATGTGGAAATGATAGAAAGTGAAGATAAAGATCAAAAGTATTTTCAGACTTCAGATGAGGGCTTGATCTCTTCCAGGGTGTTTATAGAGTTAAAGGCTACAAGTGAAGGGATGGAGAGAGGAGTAGTGGTCATGTTACTACTCAGGATCCCAGGCGTCAATGTCTGAGCTGAGGAGAAAAGAGACAGACCAATGGGATACATTTTGAACCCAACCTGTCTTTACCCTATGCTGGTCATTGAAAAGAACGATCAATCAATCAATCAATCAATCAACATTTATTTATATAGCACATATTCATACAAAAAAATGTAGCTCAAAGTGCTTTACAAAATGAATAGAGAAATAGAAGACACAATAAAAAATAAACATAAGTCAACATTAATTAACATAGAATAAGTAAGGTCCGATGGCCAGGGTGGACAGAAAAAACAAAAAAACTCCAAAGGCTGGAGAAAAAAATAAAATCTGTAGGGGTTCCAGACCACGAGACCGCCCAGTCCCCTCTGGGCAATCTACCTAACATAAGTCAAACAGTCCTCTTTGTATTTAGGGTTTTCATGGAAGGACCTGATGATGATGGTCACGTAGACTTCTGGCTTTCAGTCCATCAATGTTGGTGCATCATGATGCTTTGAGTAGGTGGTGGTGGCGCAGGCCGCCACCACAAAGAAACCGGAAAAAGAAACAGAAGAGAAATTTGGGGTCAGTATGGATTTTGGAGCCACTGTGAATAGTTATTATGAATAATTGAACATACAGAGTATCAGGATTAAGTTAAAGTGAAGTTACAAAAAGGCCATGTTAAAGTAATATGTTTTCAGCAGTGTTTTAAAGTGCTCTACTGTATTTGCCTGGCGAATTCCTATTGGCAGGCTATTCCAGATTTTCGGTGCATAACAGCAGAAGGCCGCCTCACCACTTCGATCACCACGATCTACCATTGCTCCTGACTGTAGGTATTTTATTCTGTTTTATTCTACCCTTGGACTTTCACTCTCTGCACTATTTGATCATGACTTTGGCTACTTTCCCACCTCCATGGCTTTCCATAGAAACTACCCTTGCTTCCCTGCCATCTCTTTAGGATATCCTATTTGCATCCCTAAAGTCTAAACTATCCAAACTTCCCTTGGGACCTGCCTTGTCTTTTACCATCAAAATCCTGCACTGTGTTGAAAAGCTACTCCCATATTCCATAGCTCTACTTTCTTAGTAGGTGGCTGAACCTGTGTATTTCCTTCTAGGCAGCATATGGACATCATTGTGCTGGAGGATCTGTTAGATGCCATAGATAATGCAGTGCTACCATACATAGAGCAATGAATTCAAAACTGTCTCAAGAAATTTCACAGGAAAAAACATTAAGGTGGCCTCACATCATCTGAAGTTTATTAGAAGTTAGGCGATACAAAAAATACAGTGACTTAGTACACAGGAGTAAATCTGCAACAGAAGACAATTCATGTTCAAGAATGGCCAAGTCAGTGTCCAGACTTCAATGCAATTGAGATGTTATGATAAGAACTGAAGGGAGTTGTTTATGCAAGGTGTCCAGAAAATATCAATGACCTGAAACAGGTTTGTATGGAGGAATGATAATGTCATTGCTCATAACTGCTTATAATCTCTGATAAATAGCAACAAGAAACATTTGTTGGAGGGGATTGATGTTAAACTACGTTCTTTCATTTTTTGAATAGAAGAGTTGACTTAACTTTCCAACCTGAACTGTGAATGTTACAGTTTGTGGGATATCTGTTTAAATAGGCAGTATTTGTCTATTAATGTGATTTAGTTGAAGATCAAACCAGAGTTTTATTAGTAATTAATGCAGATTTACAGGTAATTTCAGACCTTTTGTTTGATAATGTATTTATTTAACATCATCAGAGTACTTTTTTTTCTCTACATGTGAAGTGCCGAAGTCCTGTCTCATAACCTCTTCACCTTCCATCAGGATTCCTCTTACACAACCCTTCTTCTCTATAACTTCTTTTGTTTCAAATTAATTCTGTGTTTACATAGTTTTTTATTTTGTGATGTCGGGTTCTTTCGATATGATTCTTACTTATTTGTCTTCTACTTATCTCTCTATTATAAACAAAATACTGTGGAATGAATGACTAGGAGACAATACGTGATCTTCACGTTAAGATCACGAAAGACAAATAAAAGAACCGCAAGACGAAAGAGAAAATCAGTAGTGTAAAGGGAAGCAGCACACACTGATACAGGTGTCTCAGTGCGTATAAAGGACAATATGTTACAAATGAAACGTTGACGAATAAAAGATGACATTAGTGCCCAAAAAAGGAAATCATCAGGATCAGATGTAATTGAAAAAATAGCAGGACAAAGTGAGGTCACAAATAAAAGGAAAAGAGCAGAAAAAGTCTTTTTGCATTTGCAACATTCAATGCACAAAATGTAGATTTACACAATAATGGAACATATGCAATGAGAAGCTGTGGACCAGCAACAGTTAAAGCAACGACAAGTTTAATTTCTAAGAAAACACAATTTGGTCAGGTGTATATTTATGATCATAGAGAAGTGATCACAATGCGAGCAGCAGAGACACAAAGTAGCAAAATGGACAGAGTCTGTACAGACTTTAAAAAGATCGAAGGGCAGCGCGACAGCAGCTATGACAAAACGAGCAGCGTTATACGTCCTGCAAGAAAGAATTTAACCACGCCCGAGGCCGGAAATAAAGGACAATTATTGTTTTTGCAACATCACGTGAGACCAGGCAGTGAGCCATCATTTAAAACAAGTCCACAGACATCTAACCTAGCAGTTGTTGGATTGCTTGTAGCAGACAAGCATCATGTGCTTCCAGCTGTTAAAACAACGACATGCGGCAAGCAGAAGGGGCAGCTCACAAGCAGCAAAAAGACCGCAAATAATCCAAAGGCATATCCTTGGCGTGCATTCAGCCGTCCCCTTCACAACACGAGCACCATTATATGTCTGGCAAGAAAGAGATGTAACCACGCACGGGGCCGGAAATAAAGGACAAGTATTGTTTTTACAAAAGTTTTTAAAATAAAAGTGAAAATAATGCATATGTAACAATTCCCAAGAAAACAGCAATCTCTTTAAATTGTATATTGCCTGCCTAAGGTAAAGTCATCCCTGATGCAGGGTCGCAGGAATCGTGGGAAAGAGGGGTCCTTTCATTGGATTAGCACTATTTCAGATGTGGAATGGCAAAATGGGGAAGACAGCTTGATGAATGAGGTCTCCAAGACTTAAAACAAATCCAAATAAATGATGTGATATCATCTAATGTGAAATTCTATTCCGTACTTCTAGAATTTTTATTTTTATACTGTATTGAGGATTTATTCTGTTCTATGTATTGTACTGTATTGTATTGACCCCATTCTTTTTGACACCCACTTCACACCCAGCCTACCTGGAAAGGGGTCTCTCTTTGAACTGCCTTTCCCAAGGTTTCTTCGAATTTTTTTCCCCCCCAAGGGATTTTTTTGGGAATTTTTTCTGGTCTTCTTAGAGGGTCAAGGCTGGGGGGCTGTCAAGAGGCAGGGCCTGTTAAAGCCCATTGTGGCACTTCTTGTGTGATTTTGGGCTATACAAAAAATAAATTGTATATCCGGTAAACCAAACATGGGGGTGAGCGAGCAAAGCGAGCGGAGGCAGAGCCCCCTAGTTTTAATAATTATATTCTAAAATAAGGATTGGTTGATTGGGGTCTGTCTAACATTAACTGAAATTCAGTGTGAACAGTGCAGTGTCCTATTTCTGATTTTGGAAGAAAATTAATTTTTCATGCTAATGAATTTTTTTCATAATTTCTTGGTTAGCAATGAACACACTTTTCTATTATATCAGTATGGCTTTAATATGGTTATTTTGAATATGATGAGTTACTTAATAAAGCTTTAAGAGGTTATTGTTAAATGTTTATGCTAGTCTTTGACAACTTAGATTTATTATAACATGCTTAAACTTCATCCAGTTTAGGTAACAGGATTGTACATTTATACTTTCTGAAATATTCCTTCCTTTGTACTTTGTTTTGCTACACTCCTCCATAGTATTGATGTTCAAACCACAAGTGAAAATTCATTCTACTACCTGCCAAGTCCAGATTCAGCATCCAGTGAGGCAACCGTCCCTCTTTATTCCCATCCAGTAGTCAAGACTGAGTTCCAAAACATTACTCCAGAAACCTGGGACAATCCTGAAGTGGTCTCTCCTGAACAGTCTAATCAGTCCTTCAGCAAAAGGTAAATACATTATAAAGGTGTTAACCAATCTAGTAGAAACTGTCTTTGTACAGCCTCCAAATTCAGTTCTTAAAAATCAATACTGATTATTTTTTACATAGAAATTAACAGATGAATAACAAATAAAAATTAGAAAATGTCTAGAGTATACTAATTCTTTTTTAAAATGAAAATGTGTGTATTATTCTAACCATGTAAAAGGAGAAAAGTAGTTTTTTGGTGTTGGAAAGTTTGTCAGTAGTAAATATTACTGTGACACAGCATCTCCTTGTTTATTTCAAACATTTCAATCTGTAACAACCGTTGTATTGAGAATATTGCACAGTTTCAGTTAAGAATGATAAAAACTGAAAATACTAATAGTCTAGTAAGACATTCATTTGATTTTTTTGTATTCATTTCTATTTTTTGCCCTCTGTTTATGCAGAACATCCATTAATCCTTGTTGTGGAATAAACATGAGAGGATGAGCAGATTAATATGCTGTTTTTAGACAGAACAAAACCACTTGTAAAACAAATGTGGAGAGCAAAGGACAAATATGTACTCTTGATAAAAGCAGCTCTTTAAAAGCACAGTAGCAAAGCATAGAGGAAGGGTGCAAGGCTGTATTCATAATAAGGATTCTATTTGAAACTTCAATACAAGTAAATATAATACAAGTAAAACAGGTATCTGAAAGACAAGTACAGAATGACATTGCCTATGGACTAAAAGTAGAAACTGCAAAGAATATTTAAAATTAAGAATACTTAAAATGAAAACAATACCATAATGCATCTCTTTCTTCACATAACTTCTAGGCCTTTCCATTTGCTCTTACATATAGTTGCTTTTAAGCTTAACTTGTACTATATAACACATAAAATAATACATTACTCCACATCTTCCAAGGAAACATTGCATTGAGAGGGGTCTATTTTTAGTAATGTTTTTCTTGTTGGTTTTGTTAGTATTTGCTGGTTATCGTTCATCTAGGGCCTCATGTATAAACGGTGCGTACGCACAGAAATGTTGCGTAAGAACTTTTCCACGTTCAAATCGAGATGTATAAAACCTAAACTTGGCATAAAGCCACACACTTTTCCACGGTACTTCATACCTTCTCTGCTCAGTTTTACAGACTGGCTGCACCCAGCATCAAAGCAGTGCTACTGTTCCTGTGTGGTTACTCTTTATTTTTCTGACGCGGCTTTATAAGTACACTGAAACTAACCGCATATTGTTTTAGTGTAATGCATCTGATTGTAATTAACTTGTAACAATATAATGATCCAGGGAATAGCCATAGTATTCCAAATACCATAACTGCTTTATCGTTGTTACTCTCATTGCACCTTCTTCTTTTTCTTCTTTCAGCTGCTCCCTTTAAGGGTTGCCACAGCGGATCATCTTTTTCCACATTACTCTCATTGCACCACTCTGAGTATTTATGCCACTGTATCTGAGTGGGGAATCACAGCAGCAGATGATCAGAAAGAGAATTATCAGGTATGCAGCATCAAGCCCACGCTGCCAAAGCCACAGCAAAACGTTTCAAAGCCTTTCCTGTACGGACCTCGCGGTTCAGAAACAGTTTCATCCCAAGAACTATAAACGGACTCAATCAATTGCTCCTTGTAGAACTGTTTGTACTTATAAGTACAATTACCTCACTGTAAACTTGCACTACAGTTATAATATTGCACAGCCTGCGCCACTTTATAAAGTGCATATTTACATATGATGAAGATATCATTTGTAAGATGAAATGCAGCAAAATGTTTATTATATTATACAGATAAAACTTTAACTTCATTTAAATAATCGGTATTGTTAATAACTAAACATGTGAGGACACGGTGCCGCAGCGCTAACAAGTTCACATATTGTTCCTGTCTCGCGCTGTATATTTGCTGAGACTGGCGCGACACTGGAAGGATAGATGGATAGAGTAATTGAACACGTACTATGAAGATATTTCAATGTTCCTTAAAAGTTTTGAAGAATCGTTGTTGTAAGCTTACAGATGGCTTAACATCTGTTACAGAGCTGATTGTGTGGCGATTGGGTATTTAGGGAAAGAAAAGTAAGGACAGGAATTGGAGGTTAGTAAGTTTGAAAGAGACAGGACTGCTACAATAAAGTACTTCATCGAAGGTCGCACATGGCGCAGCAACATCTTGTATGAGACATGAACAATCACTGCGCCATCATGTTCTTAATAACATGCTTTCATTCCAATCATCATGAAAATGATATCACGTGTACATCTCAGTATTTTAATTATTCAAAGAGCTGTAATATCACGATTGTAATGAATTCTGTGTCCTATCGGAGAAAGAGAAAGCCTATTTAAGAAGCACGTAGTGATTCACACACAGAGCACATAGAAGATCAAATACAAAACAAAGAATTTAATGTGCTACTATAGCTACGATGGGATTTGAGAAAGTAGTAAGTTTAATGAATTTAAGATGAAGTTTATGATGTCCTACTTTAATGACAAAATAAACTAAAATGATTAAAGTGGATATTTCGAGATCGAAGGTAATATTTCGTGGTTTTTTCCTACTCTGTGCCTTTTTTTCACACTATACCCTAATAATCTTCCATATGACACTCAGACGTTGGGCCATGTCTCGCCTTTTCATGGCGACTTTGATATCTGACAACTTCTTTTTTATGTCGTGCACTGTGCGACATTGTGAACTTGAGCTTGTTTCTCCCGACACGCTATGTCACTCGATCAACTTCCTTTTCTTTTTTATTCCACTGTATAAACCAACAAATAGTATGTTTTTCTTTGCCTCCACTTGGTATTCACTGAAATTCTTTTATTTTCCCTCTTGCTTTTCCCATTGCCTTTTCACAGAAAATGGAGCTTAAGGTCTATTTATATTAATTTGCATATTCAAAGAGGCGTAATTCTGGGAGGAGACGAGGCGGGACAGAAGCGTCTTGGCGTGCGTCGCGTTAGTTTTCCGCGATGACCAGGATTTATGTAGCAGAAGAATGCATCTGGAATTTTCTGTGCGTAAGCACATTTCACCTTTTGTGCTTACGTCATGTTATAGTGCGAATTCTACGCACGGCGTTATGCATGAGGCCCCTGGTCTGAAAGATGAACAAAAGGAAAGGAGAGGCACTTTACAGTCTAATACAAATCCTGCTTTTTGGGTTGTGGCAGTAGCTTGGATCTTAATGTCTTTGGGCAGTGGAATTTATTGTAAAATTCAGGGGAGGGTCATCCCTTGTTGGATGTAACAAAAATGGTTAATGCCTTTGGGCTCTTTGGAAGTTGCCTTTTTATTTATTAGTAAAATTTGGAGAGATAAGCGAGGTAACAACCCTTCCATAGCCTTGCTTGCCTCCATGATGTGTTTTTTTGAAACATACTGCTTTCATGCTTCTGAACCGATTTTTTTTTGTTTGTCCATAATGTGAGAATCACTTTTAACTGGATTTACACTTTAGTTAGTTCTGAGCAATGTGTTTACAAGGAAAAAATGTTTTTTTAATGTATGAACAGTTGCATGATTTGATAGGAAATAGATATTGCAAAGCCTAAGATTTCCATATTTAATTTTCAAGAATTACATAGTTGTGTCTGCGGTGGGCTGGCGCCCTACCCGGGGTTTGTTTCCTGCCTTGCACCCTGTGTTGGCTGGGATTGGCTCCAGCAGACCCCTGTGACCTTGTATTGAGGATATTGTGGGTTGGATAATGGATGGATGGATGGACATAGTTGTGTGTGAATCTAGATCAATAGAAGCAAAATAATAACTTAAGATTACCAAGCCAATAAAGAAGAAAATAAGTCAAAGTCAGTTGCAAAGGTTGAGTGTCTTTATGTTTTATTGGGTCATTGTTGGCAAGTGTCAGGTTCCAGTTTTGATAATTTTAAGTACAGTTTGGTTTCTGAGTTCAGCCCATTCCTACATATATTTTTAAAGGAAGGATGAAAGTTATCAAACATTGACAGCTCTGTCTAAAAGTAGCTTTCCACTGTTGAAAAATATTAATAATATTAACCTCATTAGCATTGCATTTTATTACAAAAAATATGTAAACAGCATTTTTGGCATGAAAAATTACATTTTTCTTAAATCTCAAAAGTATAATGGTACAAATAATAATAGTAATGATGCATAAAAATAATGTGAAATGAATAATAATAACAAAAATAATAACAGTAATGATACTAATGATGCCAAAACCGTATATAATCTAAAAATGAGTCCTTTGTGTTGTTAATCTTAAAGCACGGTAAAAGACACAATCCAATGTCACAGTTGGGACAATAATAGCGTGTTTCTTTTCGGATTTTCTTTCCAGAAATGTCTGTTTTTGAACAGCACACTGCACAAGTACAAGTTGGATTCTGTTTTTTTCTGTTGGAGGTATATAATCAATAAAATGTCTACCAGTAAGATGTTTTGGATTGATCCATGATATACTGTGTCGACTGCATCTCTTTAGTGGTAGTTTGATTGGTCGATGTGTGGCAATGATTTTTGTTCTACAAGCTGGCATGTAAAGTTTGCATTAGGTTCAGTTTTGCCAACTTTTTGTCTGTATAACACGAATGCATTCCAAATGCACTGTTCCATCAGATAACAAAATATTTTTTGCAGTATTTCTTTTGTTGCCTTCGCATAACAGGATAGAAATTCAATTCTTGATCCACCCATCATTCTACTGTAGTTGACCACAGCACAAGGCTTTGTAACCTGCTTGTTGCCTTTTGCTTGTACAGTGACTATAGCTGCATTATGTACACTGCTAAGAAGACAATCTTGTTTTTCCATTTCAGTGCAGGCACTTTACCCTTTTGCCTAGCTACTAGTCCACCATGCTGTAATTCTGCTCTGCCATAGTCTTCAGGCATGCCACGGTGGTTGGGACACACTGTTCCATATGCGTCAGTCTTTCTTTGCAGCAAGATGTCAAATAGCTCTGGTGAAGTATAAACACTGTCCATGGTTACACAGTAAGCTTGATCCAGCAGAGCACCTATCAAAATCCACAATGATGATGTAGCAACACCATGCTTATTGTATTTTGGATCAAACATTGTCCCTTTCTCTGTGTACAGAACCAAACTCCAAATGTATTCCGTTTTAGATTTACAAAGCTCGTAAAAGTTTATGCCAAATCTTGCTGTTTTTGACGTGATGTACTGCATCCAAGACAGTCTTCCCTTATAAGTCATGAGACTTTCATTGATGTTGACATGATGGTCCGGAATGTAAATGGTCTGAAATATTGCTACAGTGGCCTGGTATATCTCTCAGATTTTCTTCAGTTTGGGTGCTGGATGGGTATTTTCATCAAAGTCTTCATTGTTAATAAAGTGCAGATATTTCAAATTAGTGAAAACCTACACTTAGACGTAATTTCTCCAAATAACAGCAGCATTGACACCACTTTTCTAGCCCAAGTGATTCTCGGTTCTAATGCTTATGCAAGACGCATCTGTACAGTTGCCTGAGCGACACTTGGGACTAATGCTTTTAACATGGTTTTCACAACCCGAGTAATGTTCAGGTCTAAAGCTAAGGAGGCTACTAATACTAAAATTAAATGTTAGATATGTGTATTTTATAATTATTAATTGTTTAAATCCTTTTATTCATTGTATATTATCCTGCCTTAGTCTACCAAGTTCTAAAGCTGTTCTAAAAATGTTTGAACAAAAAACAAGCTCACCAAAATTAAAAATCTTTTAATGTTGGCTCACCAGACCTGAGTGAGGAAGAGAGATAAGAGAGACACAGACATATTGTGCAGCTTTCTTGTGTGGGTTATGGAAGTGACATGGAGCCGTACCCTTGAAGACAAAGTGAGCATTCAAAGAATTTTACTTGGAACAATGTTAGCAGAGTATCACTGCAGAAACACCATGAGACAGATTGATGGGGTGTGGAGATTTGTGTTTGGCCACTTGTTGTCCTTTTAAGTCCCACTTGTAACCATTTTCTTCTTGCATACCACCTGACAGCTGTTTGTGTACCACACTGTCCTCATGTATAACTACATTGACATACGATAACTAAGTTTAAGTAACAACTGATGAACATTTTCAGTTACCTATATGTTTATTTGAAAACTATGCTAAATCAATCCTTAAAATTGGAATTTATGTTTTAATAATGTCATTTTTTCTATGGCCCTCAATTTGAAAACCATTGACTTAGATAGCAAGGCATTTTGATTAGTGAGTCTAAAAAATATGTTGAAAATGAATCACAGGCATCAACACTTTAATTTTGACAGCCCAACAGTACTGTGCAAAAGTCTTAGGCTCTATAGTAAGTCAGCAAAAAAAAAAACATTTTAAATAGTTATGTTTTCTAGATGAGTGTGCAAATAGAATGAATATATTTTAGAGTCCAGGATATTCTTTTAGCAAGAAATTAAACAATACATAAGATATTTGAATGTCCTTAAATGAAAGAAGCTAAAATTGTAAGAGATCAATTTCCAGTTAAAAACATGCAATCTTTGTAGGCAAATATAACAAACATGTGCTGTGACATATAATATATAGGTTCAACTGACGTGTCTAACTGAAACAGAATCCGCTGTGTAAAATAAGGTTTCAACATATGTTGTGATTTAACATATAATTCTTACACCTTGGCTAAAGTGAATATTGTTACAAGATACTAAAGTGGTCATCCTGTGGCATCATCAGATATCTTCCAAGCAGAATGTTTGTGTTAGACAGGTCGTTTCAGATGTGCTGTGCAAGCCCTTCTACAGAAGCACAAACAATTGTTTCATGTTGAAGACCAGTCAGTGTCAGAAACTGAGTACATCAAATGAAAAATACTTCCAAGTTTACTTCACTTTGAAACTGGAATATGTTTAGCACTGATACCAGCTCAGAACTGTCAGAAACCACTGGGAAACTGGTACACTCATCTACAGTTTGAAGAGGTTTTCAGGGAAGAGTAAAGTTCAAAATGACATTCCTCCAAGGTATGAATAAACCCAAGCATCACATCTGTGCAGAACAAGGATTGGGGTGCAGAAAAATGGCAAAATTGAAGCACAGTGCAGGTTCCTTGCAGGTTTGGGGTTTCACTTCCACAAATGAAGTTGGTGAAATGATCAAAATTGATGGCCGCTCACTGCTGAAAAGTATAGACAGATTCTTATTCCTCATGCATTACTTTCAGGGAGGTAGCTAATAGGTCCCAGCTTCATTCTGCAGCATGACAATGGCCCTAAACACTTGGACAAGGTCATACAAAACTCCCTGCAGTGAAATGAGGAACAGGGAATGTTGCAATAGATGGTATGTCCCTAAAAGAATCCTTAATCTGAAAATCATTGAGCTAGTTTGGGATTACTTGTAGAGACTAAACAAGTAAGACAGCCAAAGTCTGTAATGGAACTGTGGCCATATCTCCAAGATGGCTGGAACAACCTACCAAATGAGTACCTTCAGAAATTGATTGCAGTGTCCTAAAAACAATTGCTGCTCTTTTTAAGGCCAAGAGTGGTCATACCAAATATTGATTTGAATCAATTTTGTTT
The DNA here is from genome assembly GCF_016835505.1 of Polypterus senegalus. Taxonomy (NCBI): domain Eukaryota; kingdom Metazoa; phylum Chordata; class Cladistia; order Polypteriformes; family Polypteridae; genus Polypterus; species Polypterus senegalus. The sequence continues at coordinate 69,359,344 of NC_053159.1, read as the reverse complement.
CTGTTTGCTGCACTTTCTAGGAGGTATATTGAATAATAAAAACTACCATTTGTGACATTTCTGAATTCATTCTTTCTTTACTGCAAGTTCCTAAGACATTTGCATAGCACTGTGTATATGTAATATGCAAGGGAATGCCTACATATTTGTGAAAGGCTTCAACACTATAATACTGTAAATACAAATCTAGTGTCTCATGCAATTGTTTGCCTCTCAAGGAAGTGTTTAAATTTAGGGTGAATTCATGTCCTGTATATATTTAATTAAATCTCCCATTTACATCACCATTTTGGTTGAAAACTAGAGCTACTCTGTAAAATGCCATTGAATTTACTTACATGATCATTTGAAATATATTCAGTATTTAATGACAGTCAATCTATTACTGACAGACTTATTGGTTTAATCATGAATAATTCATTTATTTTTTTTTTTTATTCTGCCTGTTTACATGTACATTTACATTTATTTGCTTAGCAAACACTTTTATGTAAAGCAGCTTACAAAGGAGATCAACATAATCAAGTAACATCAGTCTATGGACTGTTTTGGATGAGGGCAGCAGGACAGATTACAAAAGTTGATCACTACAAGTGAAGTGCAATAAAGCTAGCATAACAAATACATAATCAAATAACTCTATGACAGATATCCACAGAGCAAAAAACATTCATTAACAATTTGATAGATATTCATAGAACAGTAGCATTTTCAGTCACTTCTTAAATACATTGAGGGAGCTGGCAGTTCTGAACAAGTCAAGTCAGTTTTATTCACATTTAAAGAGTACATTTAAAACAACAGACAAGAATGCTGTACAGCTTCCATAAATAACACATATATAGACAGGCGGCGCAGTGGTAGCACTGCTGCCTCGCAGTTAGGAGACCTGGGTTTGCCTCCCAGGTCCTTCCTGCGTGGAGTTTGCATGTTCTCCCCATGTCTGCTTGTGTTTCCTCCGGGTGCTCCGGTTTCCTCCCTCAGTCCAAAGACAGGTTAGGTGCATTGGCAGTCCTAAATTGTCCCTAGTGTGTGCTTGGTGTGTGGGTGTGTGTGTGCTCTGCAGTGGGCTGGCTTCCTGCCCTGGGTTTGTTCTGCCTTGCACCCTGTGTTGGCTGGGATTGGCTCCAGCAGACCCCCATTACCCTGTGTTTGGATATAGCGGGTTGGAAAATGACTGACTGACTGACATATATAGATACAGTAAATAAATGCACCATAATTAATTTAATAAATAGTATAGTTATAAAACAAATCTCAGTCCAAATTACTATGCAAAAAATGAATGCCATGCTAATAACAAACAAAGGGTACAAAGATATAAGACTGGCACTTGACAATCAAAGAATTTAACAAGTAAATGACTTTAAATACCTAGGTATTTGGATAAATTAAAATCTAAAGAATGACGTGGACGTCAAGGCAGGAATAGCCAAACCTAAGAATTTCTGGAGACACAGGGAATTCATGACAAACAACAAACCTTTGACAACGAAGAAGAAAATTGCTACATAAACAAATATGGTCCACTCTACAGTATCGCACAGAAACCTTTGCTGTCATGTTGGCACTTAGGAAGAAACTAACACTTTTTTGAATTATGGTGCCACATATGAATACAGAAAATTAGCTGGATAAAGAAGACTACAAACAAGGAAATGATGCAAAGAATTTGTATGATGAAACTAATTCCTGTGAAATCAATATTGAGACAAAAAGTGAAATTCTTTGATCATATTGCTAGGGGCTTGGCTAGTGAAGAACTGTGCAAAATTTTGGAAGAGAACTAGAAAAAGTAACGAAGGAAGAAGAAGAAGAAGGTGGGATATGAACATGTGACCTCAAAAAAGTTAAAAGACATAACCAAGTGGAAAGAAATGTCAATGCAACATTCCTAGTTTGAAGACACCAAACACTGCATGCAGTCATGGCCATGCAGTGGCAGTGGCAGTATGAATACTAAAGTAATTGTGTAAATAAAATAAAAAGGGTTAAAAAGCTAAGGTAAATAGATAGGCTTTCAGGCGGGCTTTAGAAGTGATCAGAGTTGGTGCTGATTGTGAGGGAGAGTAAAGATGTAAGAGGTCATTAAGATAAAAGGGAGCTAAACCATTCATGGACTTACAAACAAACAGTAACATTTTAAACTAAGTCCTGTAGTGAACAGGAAGCCAGAGAAGTGAAGCTAAGACTGGTGTGATTCTGTTTTCGTGTGTCTGTGAAAAGCCTGGCCGTAACGCTGTGGATGAGCTGAAAATGGCCAAAGGTTGACTGTTTAACTCCATTGTATAATAAGTTACAAAGAAGAGACAAACACATCAATTCGTTTTTCAAAATCATCTACAGAAACAGCTTGACTTTAGCTAACACCCTGAACAGACAGAAACAGGCTTTAACAATATAGTTAATATGTTTATCAAATTTAATTGCATTATCAAAAATCCTGCTGTGGGTTGGCACCCTGCCCAGGATTGGTTCCTGCCTTGTGCCCTGTGTTGGCTGGGATTGGCTCCAGCAGACCCCCGTGACCCTGTGTTCGGATTCAGTGGGTTGGAAAATGGATGGATGGATTATTAAAAATCACACCAAGATTTTTTGCAACGGAGTTGACAGTAAGTTGTCAAAAGGGCCAAGATTACTTGCCGGAGCACAAGAAGATCAGAAGGCTCAAAACAAACCATCTCTGTTTTTTTGTAATTTAAACTAAAAACAATTGTGACATTCATATTTTAGTGTCTACCAAACATTCCAATATAGGTCTAAGAGAATTTATTTTGATCAGTGGAAGATATAACTGTGTATCATCTGCGTAGCAATGAAAAGAAATGTTTTTTTTTTTTAAATGGATCCTAAGGGCAATATGTACAGTGAAAAAAGAATAAACCTCAGAATAGATTCTTTAGGGACCCCACAGGTGAGAGGGGCTGAAAATGAGGAGATTGCCCAGGAGGAGGAGGAGGTTGGGAGCATGCACTGATTTCCCAGGCTGACTGAAAAGGTTCTGCCTGCAAGGAATGACCTGAACCATGCCAAAGCAGTTCCTTGAATACCCGCAGACAGCTCAAGACAGGTGATAAGCATATCATGTTCACCTCTATCAAATACTGCAGTTAGATCTAAAAGCAACAGGACACCAGTATCTCCAGAATTACTTATTAATAAGAGAACGTTTAGAACTCTTAAAAGTGCTGACTCTGCGCTGTGGTGTGATTTAAAACCAGACTGAAATACATCAAAAATATAGTTTTCATTTAAATAGGTTTGCAGCTATAGAAAGACAACCTTCTCCAGAATTTTAGAAAGAAAGGGTAAGTTGGAGATGGGTCAAAAAGTCTGTAAAATCCAGATTTGTTTTTTTAATTGAAGGCTGGATGGAGGGGCACAGATCGAGATTTAATAACACGCAGAGGTGGTATCATTAAATGCTGTTCACTAGCAGACCCTAGTTCATGAGAAGAAGAAAAGCACCTCACCAGTTTCTCCATATATACAGAGGCAGAACCATTGACTACTCTATTTAGGCAAGCGTCAAGGATCTGAACTAAATGCATACTGCTACAGAGAGCTAATGTAGCTACCTGAAGAGAGGAGTGACATGTACTCTTCTAGGCTGGTTGAATACAAGATGAGCCACTGCATTTTGAAATATCTGCAGTGGTGTAATAGCACATGTGGGTCCTTCGGCTAATATTGAGTTGCAGTAATCCAGACGTGACTAAACAAAAGCCTGGACCAGAAGTAGCCCTGCATACTCAATCAGTTAATGTCTGATTTTGTGTAAGTTATACAGAGTGAATCTAGCATGGTTGAGAAGGATTAATCAATCACCACTCTAAGGTTGCATACTGACTTGGCATGTATTAGTAACAGTGAGCCAAGCTGCACAGAGATGGAAAGTTGAACAGATTGGTTAGCCAGGATAGCAAGAAGTTCCATCTTTGCCAGGTTGAGGTGTAGATAGTGGTCCTTCATCCAAGGAAATATCAATAAGACATAAAGAGACTTTCTTCAGCATGGAATGCCAGGTACATCTGGGTATCTTCAACATCGCACTAAGATGAGAATCCATGGGATTGGATGATGGGGCCCAGTGAGGTGGTATAGACCGAGAAGAACAGAGGACCCAGCACCGATTCCTGGGGCACCCCTGTGCATGTATGATGCCCCCTTGACATCTCTCCTCACAAGGGCACACAGTGAGAGTTGCCCAAAATGTTGAAGAAAGTCTTTACAAATCTCATGACAAAGGATAGCCTTCACAATTTAGGCCCATGCTTTACAATGAGACATAGAAATCAAAATGAATGTCTCCTCCAAATTATAGAAGCAGAAATCTAGATGCACAGGCCAAAAAAGGTATGGTTTTTTTTTAAAAATTCAGAAGTCACAAAAGCACCTACAGGGACAGAGGAAAAATGTTGACAAAAAGTAACATTTCAGAAAAACAGAGGAAGAAGCAAAAAAGGAAAGCCTTAAAATGCAATCTTGTTAAAAACAACAAAAGCCAGTCCAGTATCCAATAATTGATGTTAAAATCAAAAAGGAGCTAGGAACCAGAAAAAGCCGGTAAGTACTTACACATAATCAAGAATTTCAGAACTGAAGCAAGAGATCTTAGTCAGCCAGCCCTGTATAAATGCAAAGGATGGTCTCCCAGCTATTCAGCATAAAGAGGACACAAGACATGACACATAAATACATTAATAACATAATAAAGGAGAAAATAAGCAAAACATTGTTGAAAAAATGAGACAAAAAGAAATAAATAATCAATAACAATATTTACAGACCCTGGCTAAATGTTTTATAGTGGTAAGGTCCTACGATGTACCCATTTTACCTTTCAGACTGTTTATTATGTAGAACTGAATAGAAGGCCCAAATGCTAATTCTAGCTCTCATATGTTTTATATCTATAACCTTAGGCAAAAGTGTACCAAAACAAAAAAAATGTTCTTTTATTCACGCATAGATGAATATAAGGTTTCTAATTATGCCTAAAATATAAGAAGAGTAAAATGAGTGTGACAGTGAACCAGGATAATAAGCTGTTCATCTTACTAGGAGCTGTAACTGCTTATGCACAAGGACACCACGAAATTTCAAAGTTATTTGTGTACATTGCAATAAACCCACAAGTCATTCAAATGATATTTTTATATACATGGGTGCCTTCTTTCATATAAATCATAAGCTTCCATGTTATCTGCTTTCTATCATTCATAAAATACGCAATTTGCACATGTATATGCCAAGACGAGCAGCATGTCACAATGGAATGAATCTGCTTTTATCAAAAATCTCACATGTGTAGAGCCACATAGAGTGAAAGGCTCATTACAATTAAAGATGTGTATAGTGGTCATTCATACTACACGTCACAGCAGTGCGTAAAAGGCAAGAAAGAAATTGATTGTGCAACACCTCTTTTTCATACACTCTTACACACAAGCTTCTGTGAGAGTGCATGGGGAGTGTTTGGTTGACGCACAATAAGACTTGAAGTTTTTTCTTCAATAAATCATAGTTTTGATTGTTGAGGGGCACTTTTACTGAAGAATTCAATGCTTGATTTGTAAGTACTGCTTACTTGGCGTTGCAACATGCAGTTTTACAGTTTAAGTGTCATAGGTTGAATTACCCATCTGCTGGCTGCTGCACATTCTCTTAATTCTAGTTCTCTGAGCAGTGCCCTTTGAATTTCAACTTAGAGTACTCACAACATTATTGGTGTATCAGTGAGTACTGTTACTCTGTAGCAGTGCCTCTTGAAGTGTCACGTGAGAACCCCACCTTTGATTAAATGTCACAGCTACTGACTTTTTCACGGTGTACCCTGAACTCCCCACTGAAGGGACTGACACTGCCATGTGATATTTTTTATCCCATTTTTAATCACGCTTGTTTCACCCTCATCTTCACTCTCTCTTCAATCGAATGATAATGTATCAGCATGAACTCAGAGCCATCAGTAATTTGGTTCAACTTAAAGTAATATTTCTGAGTATGCCAGTTTTTCTTCTGTATGCCGAACGTGCTGTTCAGGTTAATTGGAAAATCAGCATTGGCCCTTGTGTGAATGGTTTAGGTCAGTGTTTCACAAACTTTGTGATCCTTGAGACCCAGTTATTACCTAGTAAAAGTCACTGGTGACCTAAATACAGAAATGTGAGATGTTACTAACTCAAGACAAAATTGAAGACCCCCTTTTAGGGGTGGCTTGATGTGAGTGCAATTAGAAATAGGATAAGAAATAAATCTGTCATGTGCTTGCGACCCAGTTAACAGCCAACTGCATCTCAAAAGTGTCTTAGAAACACTGGTTTAGATATATGTGGGGTGTGTGTGTGCGCAATGCTCTGGGACACTGTCCAGCACTGTCTCATGCAGCAGGAAATGCATTGTCCCCACCCCTATAACCCAGCACTGGGAAAAGCTGTTTAAAAATGTATGTATGTACTTAGATTATTCTAGATGTGAAATGCAAAGGGAAAAGCCAACAACAAGAAAAATGTAAAACACCTAAACTACTGTGGGACAACTGCAACAAAAGATAGGAGAAGATTTGTGAATTCTAGCATAAAAGTCTATGCTACGTACAATGATAACTGACAGATTGGGTACAAAAGAAAATTGATTGTAGGGTTGTGCATCATAAAATGTCTTGTTATGCACCGTAAAGTCCAGTTTTTTGATGAGAAATCCCTAAAGCGGCAATTTTTATTTGTGGTTTATTTAGTTGATATTCGTGTAGGAAAAAGTTTTTATTTGTATAAATACAAGAAAGATTTGGAATGTTATACTTAGTACTCTTCAGTCATTTGCTGCTTTTTCTTACAGAAGTAGAATAATAAATATTCATTTTTGGATATGTAATTTGGCACAAGTGTACTAGAAACCACATACTGCATAAGAAGTTAAACATTCAGTATACTTAGACTACCAGTAGGCTCTCTAACAAAGTATGTTGATTGGTCTCTGGTCCGATGTGATCTCTTCCCCAGCATAGCCTCTGTATGGAATGGCAGGGACATGGCATGTCCACTGTATGATGAAATGATGGGGGGACCTTGGGCTTTTCTATCAACCTTAATTTATGGCAGCCTTGTGGACCCTGACACACCTCTTGGATCATTGGGGATGTAGTGTATTTTTTAATGATTTAACTCCTCTGTCTAGCCTTCGCCCCTCCCAATGACCCCCACACACAAGTCTTGCACCAATCAGCACTAACTTTCCTATCCCCAATTAACAGTTGCTAGTTTATTTAACATCTTACAGCTCTTGTAGGCAGTGAATAGCAATGGAGAATAAACACAAAGTGCCTGGTTTGAGGTTTGAACCCAGAGTCCTGGGGCTGATAGGAATTCTTGATAACAGCTCCCTTGTCATGCCACCTTTTTCTGTCACTTTCCATGTTATAGAACATCTATCCATTTATTTGTTTTGCTATTCATGGTCGTGAGAAGCCAGCATATATTCTAGCAGCACAGAGCACAAAACAGCCAGAGAAAAATATCCACGCAGAAAGTAATAAGGCAGGGTTTTCAGCTTAGACTATTGGAACTGTGATCAAGCAACACTAACTATTGTGTCATTGTCATCAGTCAGTCATTATCCAACCCGCTATATCATAACACAGGGTCACGGGGGTCTGCTGGAGCCAATCCCAGCCAACACAGGGCGCAAGACAGGAACAAATCCCCAGGCAGGGCGCTAGCCCACCACAGGGCATACGCACACCCAAACACCAAGCACACACTAGGGACAATTTAGGATCGCCGATGTACCTAACCCATATAGACACATGCAAACTCCATGCCAGGAGGACCTGGGAAGCGAATCCAGGTCCCCTTACTGCAAGGCAGCAGCGTTACCACTCGCCACCGTGGCACCCATTGTGTCATTGTGCTTCCACATAATAGTAAATCATTATAGTTAATTTCCATATTGTAGTTATCATATTACAAGGAATATAATATAGCAGTTTATTTATTGTTTGCACATTAACTTAATTAAACTGTTTATCTGAAATCTTAGTGACCACTTTCATGATTATTCAGCTACTTTGCTTCAAAATACTTGATTAAATAATATAATGTAATGCACTACAAGGTGCTCCCTGTGGGTGTGAGACTTAGCCAGGGAAGCCCCTTGTTACCGATTCTGTTCTTAATTTTATGGACAGAATTTTTGGGCACAGCAAAGGAGTGAAGGGTGTCCAGTTCGATAGCCTCAGGATTGCATCTCTGCTTTTTGTGGATGTTGTGGTCTTGCTAACTTCATCAGACTGTAACCTTAGACACACACTGGGGGGCTGTTGGAGCCAAGTGTGAAACAGATGGGATGAGGATTACCACCTCCAAATCTGTGGTCATGGTTTTGAGCCAGGATGGGTGGAGTACCCATTTCTGGTTGGGAATGTGGTGCTGCTTCAAGCAAAGCAGTTTAAGTATTTTGGGGTCTTATTGACAAGTGAGGGAAGAAGGAAACAGGAGAGTGATAGGAGGATCAGAGCAGCATCTTTGTTCGAATGGAAGTTGTACCAGTCAGTCATGGTAAAGAGGGAGCTGAGCCAAAAGGTGAAGCTCTTGATTTACCGGTCAATCTACTTTTCTACTTTCAAATTGTAGCATTGCTACATGATTAACATTGTCATAAATGTATTTTTTGCTGAGTCACGTCTTTCATACCGTTGTTCTGGTTACATAGTCTGTGTGTCTATATAAATATGGTCTCCTGGAAACAAAGGGGGAAAGATAACACCATGGAACCATGGTCTCTCATGATAATGCAAATATCTAGGAGTGCAGCTGGATGACAAATTGGACTGGACTGCCAATACTGATGCTCTGTGTAAGAAAGGTCAGAGCAGACTATACTTTTTGAGAAGGTTGGCATCCTTCAACATCTGCAGTAAGATGCTGCAGATGTTCTACCAGATGGTTGTGGCGAGTGCCCTCTTCTACGCGGTGGTGTGCTGGAGTGGCAGCATAAAGATGAAAGACGCCTCACGCCTGGACAGACTTGTTAAGAAGGCAGGCTCTATTGTAGGAGTAAAGTTGGACAGTTTAACATCTGTGGCAGAGCGACGGGCACTAAGCAAACTCCTGTCAATCATGAATAATCCACTGCATCCGCTTAACAGTGTCATTTTCAGGCAGAGGAGTAGCTTCAGTGACAGACTTTTGTCACTGTCCTGCTCCACTGACAGACTGAGGAGATCGTTCCTCCCCCACACTATGCGACTCTTCAATTCCACCCGGGGGAGTAAATGCTAAAATTTATTTTATTTTATTTTTTTTCATTTTTATTACTATTTAATTTAATATTGTTTCTTTGTATCAGTATACTGCTGGATTGTGTGAATTTCCCCTTGGGATTAATAAAGTATCTATCTATCTATCTATCTATCTATCTATCTATCTATCTATCTATCTATCTATCTATCTATCTATCTATCTATCTATCTATCTATCTATCTATCTATCTATCTATCTATCTATCTATCTATCTATCTATCTAATTTGTCCTGTCAATCCCATCATCTGCATCCGGGTCATTATTAGGTAATAGCGGTATGTCTTTCATTTCCTAGCAACATCTGAGTACAGGGGTGTTTTCTGAACAAAGATTTTTAGCAAAGCATTATTTAATTGTATGAAATTAAATCAAATGTGAAAAACTGGCCATAAACCCCGTGACCCTGTAATTAGGATATAGCATGTTGGATAATGGATGGATGGATGGAAAAACTGGCTGTGCAAAAATGTGGGTACCCTTGTAATTTCGCTGATTTGAATGCATGTAACTGCTCAATACTGATTACTTGCATCACCAAATTGGTTGCATTAGTTTGTTAACACTTGAACTTCATAGACAGGTGTGTCCAATCATGAGAAAAGGTATTTAAGGTGGTCAGTTGCAAGTTGTGCTTCCCTTTGACCCTCCTCTGAAGAGTGACAGCATGGGATCCTCAAAGAAACTCTCAAAAGATCTGAAAACAAGGATTGTTCAGTATCATTGTTTAGGGGAAGGCTACAAAAAGCTATCTCAGAGGTTTAAACTGTCAGTTTCAACTGTAAGGAATGTAATCTGGAAATGGAAGGCCACAGGCACAGTTGCTGTTAAACCCAAGTCTGGCAGGCCAAGAAAAATACAGTAGCTGGCATATGTGCAGGATTATGAGAATGGTTACAGACAACCCACAGAATCACCTCCAAAGACCTGCAAGAACATCTTGCTGCAGATGGTGTATCTGTACATCATTCTACAATTCAGTGCAATTTGCACAAAGAACATCTGTATAGCAGGGTGATGAGAAAGAAGCCCTTTCTGCTCTCATGCCACAAACAGAGTCACTTGTTGTATGCAAATGCTCATTTAGACAAGCCAGATTCATTTTGGAACAAAGTGCTTTGGACTGATGAGACAAAAATTGAGTTATTTGGTCATAACAAAAAGCGCTTTGCATGGCGGAAGAAGAACGCCGCATTCCAAGGAAAACACCTGCTACCTACTGTCAAATTTGATGGAGGCTCCATCATGCTGTGCTGCTGTGTGGCTAGTTCAGGGACTGGGGCCCTTGTTAAAGTCGAGGGTTGGATGAATTCAACCCATTATTAACAAATTCTTCAGGATAATTTTCAAGCATCAGTCATAAAGTTGAAGTTATTAAGGAGTTGGATACTCCAACAAGATAATGACCCAAAACACAGTTTGAAATCTACAAAGGCATTCATGCAGAGGGAGAAGTAAAATGTTCTGGAATGTCCATCACAGTCCCCTGACTTGAATATCATCGAAAATCTATGAGATGATTTGAAACAGGCTGTCCATGCTCGGCAGCCATCAAATTTACCTAAACTGGAGAGATTTTGTATGGAAGAATGGTCAAAAATACCTCCATCCAGAATGCAAACACTCATCAAAGGCTATAGGAGGTGTCTATAGGCTGTTATATTTGCAAAGGAGGCTTAACTAAGTATTGATGTAATATCTCTGTTGGGGTTCCCAAATTTATGCACCTGTGTATTTTGTTATGATGCATATTGCATATTTTCTGTTTTTCCAATAAACTTAATGTCACTGCTGAAATACTACTGTTCACATAAGGTATATCATATATTAAAAGGAAGTTGCTACTTTGAAAGCTCAGCCAATGATAAATAAAAACCCAAATAATTAAGAGGGGTTCCCAAACTTTTTTATGTGACTGTTTATATATATTATTTGGAGTTTGTTTCATTTCTTTTTTTATTAATATATACTCACTTTATTATTTTAAATATTTTTGTCTTTTGGATTATCTTCGATCATTGATTGGGGACATTTATTTGGAAGAAGTACAGCTTGTCGGGTGAAGCGTTCCTAAGCTCGCCAGGCCACGGGTCCTGGTGGTGTAGCTGCCGTTCAGGGAGAGTGAGTCAGTGATTACAACCTTGTTCGCTTTCTACAAAATTGTAAACAAGAGAATTAGCAGGCAGTTGTCACTGTGAAACTTTCCAAAAAGAGCAAGGTTTTCAGGGGGCTGGAAAGAAGGGGAGACATTGCTAGTTAAGGATTTGGAAGCCGTATACACCCCTTTTGGACGAGATGTTTTCTCAGTAAAAGATCCAGAAGAAAACAGAAGTGTCTTTTGGAAATGGAACATGGGTTCTTTTAGACAAAGGCTGTAAACCAGCGAGACAAAGAAATTGTTTTACAAAGTGGCTAAGAAAAAACGCAGCAGATGCAGTTATAGATGAGATCCTCCTTTGGCTGGTGCTCCTCCTCCATTTAAACTTTGTGCATGTTGATCAAGATGTCTTCCTACCTGCCCCAGTGCAGTCCTTTTGTCTGATGGAAATTGTAGTAGTCCCTGCATCAGCATTTTCACAAGGTTGCAGGTAAAACTGAACTTTGAAAATAAGTTTAATATTTTTCTTTGTGGATCAATGATGCAAAATTCATTGCTCACGTATTGGCAGGCACAGTTTTGTGATACTTTTTGTAAAGTGAAACTTGCTGATTTTTTCAATTGAATTGCTGGTTCATCACTAGTAATACACTAAAAGTAACCTACCAAAGCCCTCAAGTTATATAGTCTATACATACATTTATATACTCAGCAAAAAAAGAAACGTCCCTTTTTCACGACTGTGTATTTCAACAATAATGTTTTAAAAATCCAAATAACTGTACAGATCTTCATTGTAAAGGGTTTAAACAATGTTTTCCATGCATGTTCAATTAACCATAATCAATTAATTAACATGCACCTGTGGAATGGTCGTTAAGACCTTAACAGCTTACAGAAAGTAGGCATTTAAGGTCACAGTTCTAAAAACACAGGACACTAAAGAGACTTGTCTACCGACTGTGACAAACACCCAAAGAAAGATGCCCAGGGTCCCTGCTCATCTGCGTGAACGTGCATTAGGCATGCTGCAGGGACGCATGAGGACTGCTGATGTGGCTAGGGCAATAAATTGCCATGCCGCACTGTGAGACGCCTAAGACAGCGCTACAGGGAGACAGGAAGGACAGCTGATCATCCTCGCAGTGGAAGAGCCCGGATCTCAATCCCATTGAGCACGTCTGGGACCTGTTGGATCGCAGGGTGAGGGCTAGGGCCATTCCCCCCAGAAATGTCCAGGAACTTGCAGGTGCCTTGGTGGAAGAGGGGGGTAACATCTCACAGCAAGAACTGACAAATCTGGCCCAGTCCATGAGGAGGAGATGCACTGTAGTACTTCAAGCAGATACTGACTGGTACTTTTGATTTTGAGCCTCCCTTCATTTAGGGACACATTGTGATACATTTTTAGTTTATGTCTTATGGCAGAGGTCACTAACAGGCGGACCTCGGTCCGCATCCGGACCGCAAAGCTGTCTCATACGGACCTTGACTTACAGCCAAAACAAAAGGTTATCATTTAAACATGATGTGGCGCTTCTATTTTTATCCGGCGCAGCTTTTGTAATCTTTACGGTAATGGTGAGGAAATACACAGTATACGCGCTAAGCCATTTCACGTGATACCTCTCATCCAATCAAGTCTGCGGATTCTAGTCGGTGAACGTTGTTTTACTAATCCATGTACGCAAACAGAGGAGGGATTTTTCAGAGATACGGTCGAAAAGAAGAAAGATAGTGAAATGTGTGTTAGAGGCAAGGTCAGGAACCGAAACGTTAGAAAGAAATGTAGCGATAAAAATAAAGACTACTGAGAGATACTGTGAGACTGTGCTGGATAAAGAAGAGACGAGTGACACGGCGAAAGGGACAGAAATATACGGAGCAAATGGCTCTCTAAAAGAAGGAAAGTGGACAGCGAAAATAGGGTATTTAATCCAGAATGGACAAACTCATTTCTGTTCATACTTCCCACTGGAAACACTAAACCTGTGTGTCTCATATGTTCAGAAACCGTGGCACTTGTAAAAAGTGCCAATGTGAAACGACATTATGAGACGAAGCATAAAGATTTTGAACGAACATACCCACTCAAATCTGAAGTGAGATCACAAAAAATCATTAGTCTCAGAGGCCAATATGACCAGTCCACCAGGATCCTGAGCCACACATTCACTGCCCAACAACGTGCTCAGGAGTGCTCCCTCAGAGTTGCTTGGATTTTGGGACAACACAGAAAGCCATTTACAGATGGAGGGGTTGTCAAAGAATGCATGAGTGCAGTAGCTGAAACATTACTTGAGGGAAAACAAAAGCATCTCCATTCCTTTTGTATTCTTCTGAAGTTTAGCACTTTATTTAAGCATGCACAGTTTTCATAATTTATTTTTGTCTTATTTTGAAGTGCAGCCCTACTTTTGTTTATTAAATTAAAGAAGAAATTATACACTGACAGAACAAAAAAGTACATATTTGCAGTCATACATAAATGTTCAGTTCTGTGTTTGAAAATAAATATTGTCAAAAGGATTATCAATTGTACTAAACTAATTTGATTTGAAAGTCTAGTATTAATTACATGCAGATGTTGATACAACTACTAGGCTACTTAAATAGACATGATACTAAATAGTTAGACAACATGATCTTCAGACGGACCGGACCTTTGCTTCAAGAAATTTTCTCTGACTGGACCTCGATAGATTTTAGTTGAAGACCCCTGTCTTATGGTGTTGACTCTTTTAGTGTTCATACAAATATTTACACATTAAGTTTACTGAAAGTAAAAACAGTTGAAAGTCAGAGGACATTTCTTTTTTTGCTGAGTATATATGTATCTGTCTATCCACTCTACAGAAAGTGACTCCTAGAGCTGCAATTAAAGAGGAAGGTTCATCCTCACTATTGTAGAATGGATTCCTGAGTTTATTAAAGGCATGGCCACATACCAGCCCATATAATATCCTACACCCTCTACAGTAGAATTTGAACAGTAAAGCAAAAGCAGAATTTTGTAGGAATAACAACACAAACATATTGGAGCTTTGTAGACACCACACAAAAGTGCTTATAAATTATACTAGTGTCATGGCTCTGAAACTAAAAGTGATTACAGTTAAATAAATGAAAGAGCATATTAGAATTCAAGTGAAGGCTGCCCATGTAACTCAAGTACACATGCAACAGAGAGTAACCCTAATAGGCACAGTTACAAGGTAGTTAATAGGACTGCCCAGAGGCACTAATTCTTTTTATGCTTCTGTATGCTTCGATGTATGCAGTACAGTCTAAGAAGGCCAATTGGTTGTCCTTGACCTCTTTAAAGCAAAGACGTTTCAAATAAAAAATAAGGGTGAAACTGGGGAATGGTAGGCACCAAGGGGATAGCAAAATCATTGGGGGCTATACAGAAGTTCATTAACCAGGTAAGGCAGATGTGGACTCAATAACAAAAGAGATTTTCAGCCAATAATGTCCTTCTCTTACTTGGGTTTGATTTCACTATCTGCTTTAAGGAAGCTATTACTTTTTATTCATATTTCATCCAGCTTAATACTAGTCATGCATCACTCACTGTCTTAAATAGATGCATGGTGATGATGTTAATGCATAATAACAAGTGGCATAGTGGTGAGCAACAATAAAATGTCACTAAATGTTCATGAACTAAAACAAGACCAGAATGTCAATTTGATAATATTACTATCATAATATTAACATAAACAAACAACCAGAAAAAATGCAAAAATGAAGTGTGAAGATTTCAGGACACCCACAGTTTTAAATTCAAATTATAACATTGCTAAAATTCTTCTTAACTTTTCTCACATACCATTCATATAAGACACTACTGTTTTCTCCCTGATCTTAGTTGCCTCATTAATCACCTTCCTTCTTTGTGCTGTTTTTATAAAAGTCCATTTTGGATATTACACGCCTCATGTCAACTTTTTTTTCCTTCCTTAGAAGTGGAGTTCATTGGAATCTGGTCAGCACAGTAGTATAACATTTTGATGACTTTTAAATTATGGTCCGGGGTGGTGTGAGTCAAAGTACATATACTTGCATACTGGTTGATCCTGTGTTTACCTCCTGCTTGATGCATACAGTACAGTCTAAGAAAGCCAATTGGTTGTCCTTGACCTCTTCCTGTGTGAAAATGATGCGCCTGTCCACTGGGTTGATGTGGTCTGTGAAGAATTACAGGTGTGCTGTCCAGACATTTATCCACATGTCATCCACATACATAAACCAGTGGCTGGGTTGTGCACCACAGTGCGTGTTTAATGCCTTACTTTCCACTTCCACCATATGCAGTTTGGCAACTATAGGTGACACAGGTGGGCCCCTAGCATATCCATGTTTCTGTCTATAGACATGTATCCTGTAGATGAAGTATGTGGAGTTCAGGCACAAATCCAGTACAATTGTCATCTGTTGTGTTTTATATTGGACCTCTGACTCAGCAATACAGTTAGGTCCATAAATATTTGGAAGGAGACAACCTTTTTCTAATTTTGGTTCTGTACATTACCACAATGAATTTTAAATGAAACAACTTAGATGCAGCTGAAGTGCAGACTTTCAGCTTTAATTCAGTGGGGTGAACAAAACGATTGCATAAAAATGTGAGGTAACTAAAGCATTTTTTTAACACAATCCCTTCATTTCAGGGGCTCAAAAGTAATTGGACAATTGACTCAAAGGCTATTTCATGGGCAGGTGTGGGCAAGTCCGTTGTTATGTCATTATCCATTAAGCAGATAAAAGGCCTGGAGTTGATTTGAGGTGTGGTGCATGCATGTGGAAGATTTTGCTGTGAACAGACAACATGCGGTCAAAGGAGCTCTCCATGCAGGTGAAAGAAGCCATCCTTAAGCTGCGAAAACAGAAAAAAACCATCCCAGAAATTGCTACAATATTACGAGTGGTAAAATCTACAGTTTGGTACATCCTGAGAAAGAAAGCAAATACTGGTGAACTCAGCAACGCAAAAAGACCTGGACGTCCACATAAGATAACAGTGGTGGATGATTGCAGAATCATTTCCATGGTGAAGAGAAACCCCTTCACAACAGCCAACCAAGTGAACAACACTCTCCAAGGGGTAGGCGTATCAATATCCAGGTCTACCATAAAGATAAGACTGCATGAAAGTAAATACAGAGGGTGCACTGCAAGGTGCAAGCCACTCATAGGCCTCAAGAATAGAAAGGCTAGATTGGACTTTGCTAAAGAACATCTAAAAAAGCCAGCACATTTCTGGAAAAATTTTTTTGGACAGATGAAACCAAGATCAACCTCTACCAGAATGATGGCAAGAAAAAAGTATGGAGAAGGCATGGAACAGCTCATTATCCAAAGCATACCAGTAGTTATATGCAGGCACCTTCTGTCAAAATGATTTATGACCTTTAGGCCCCTCCCCCCACGATGTCATACCAGAAGTCCCGCCCCTATGACGCAAGACCGGAAAGTCCGGCCCCTCCACGTGACCTAGCCCTGCCCTCCGGCACCTGATTGGTTCAGGAAACTGTCAAGGGCATTTTGATGGATGTCTTTTCCCTGCATGAACTCACCCCACAGCCACCTGCTTAATTAAACAAACTGTCAAGAGCAGCCCCCCCTCTCCCGAAGACATGTCCAGGCCTGTTACAGACCTGTTGATGGCCCACTTCTCTCGAAGACACACGCACAAGTGTTTCAAGGGGCTGAGCTGTCTGCCTCTACAGTTTGGGTAAGAACTCCTGTATCTATCTATTATTTAAAATGATCTATGACTTTAAAGATCTAAACCTTAGTTTAGCAGTTGTAAACCATTTTTTATTTTATCTAAGTCAAGCTCCCAGACATTCTCTGCGCTGACAAGCTGTCCCTTCACTCTACACAGTTGAAGCGTGAGAGCTGAGACAGCCTCTGTGTGCACCCCCAGCGAAGCTCCAAGCGTACACGCAGGCAAGCTCGAAAGATGAGTTGCCGGCTCTCTGTGTACACAGCAGAGTACCTGAGTCTGTAAAAAGCTGACGGGCTCTCTAAAAAGCTGACAGTCTCTGAGCCCCTGCGAGTAGGCTATAGCTGTAAAAAAAAACCCTCCTGCTGCGTTCTGCGCAAGCATCCTTATCAACAGCTGGGCATAGCAGCAGAGTATAGTGCAGCCACAGGACGGGAAACTGACAGCCCCTGCACGTAAACAGCTCAATGTAAACTCCACCTCCTCCAACCCTAGGCGTCGGGGGTGCGCTTCACAGCCCAGAGACGGTAAGGTAGGGGGAAAGGAGGGGCGCGATTCACAGCACACCTAGGCAACAGGTTGCGTACGATGTGAAAAATTGCCTTACCTTGCGAAATGCAGCTTGTTAAACAAAGGATGTTTTTCGGAGACATTCCAAAGACACGGAGCAACAAGCATTGCTTGTGTCCTGTTAAAATGATTGGCAAACATTTGCTATCATAAAATACTTCCAAAATACCGCTCTATAAACAGAGATGCTTTAAAATTGGTCTAAAACCTTTTTTCATCCCCTTTTAAATATATTTTGATATATAAGCCTTGTAAAAAATCACACAGTTAAATAATAGGCAACAGCACCCTTTTTAAACTGCGTATTAAAAAAAACAAAGTTATCCTCGGTGTATAAAAAGTATTTCCCCACACATAGATTTTTTTAAGACATTTAAATGTCTAAAAGTTAGATCGCCTTCAACGTGCAGTCATTCTGGGAAAAGGTAAAGACGCTTTGGCAAGCCACGAATACGGAGGACATTCCCAATACATACGGCGCTCGCCTGAAGCTAAGGGTGGTGGTGGGGGGTGCGTTTTACAGCACAGAGATGGCAGGTGTGTGTGTGACAGGCTCAGTGTATTGTTCATGTGTAAATGAATAGGATAGAAATAGGCTGTCTGTTTTGATAATTTTTTTTATCCATCTTGGTGTAGGGATTTAGGTTTGTTATAGTGTTTCAGGTAGTTACACAGGCGTGTGCTGAAGCCTCTGGACCAGATCAGATGACGATCTTTAAGCCCAGGTCAGATCATTCGGGGATCAGTGTGAAAAACAGCCTTACCTTGGGTATGCAAAGGTGACTTTTTTTAAAAAATACAGGACTTTTAGGTGTCCGGCTTTGGTCTCAAATCCCTCCGCTACTAGCAAAGTCGCAGGTGGTCAATCTAAAATGTGTGAATAGTGAATCTATTTGCATATCTGTACCCTGTTTCCTGATTATCACATAGTGTGAGAAAAGAAGGACATTCTGAGAAGCAGTTTCAGAGAGCCATCTCTAACTATTTTAGACCGATTTCTCAACTACCAACTTGCTGTAAGCGTTTGTTTTCTGTATGGATCCACCTGTTTTTAAAAGTCTGAGGTAACGAAACATTTTTACTTTATAAACTCTCATTAGGATAGCCGTTTGGAGACAGACTCCAAGGATGAACAGGACCTAGGAATTTATATTGAAGCGAATGCTTAATAGACATAAGGCAACTGTGTTTTCATTCATTTCGCTAAATGTAATTATTTTAATACAGACTAGTATAAGATGTACCTGAGACCTGAGTCTGTTTTTATTTACGTCTTTAGAGTTTAAAAAGTTTGTATCTGGACATTTTTCTGTGGTACCGGTTTCTTTATCCGCTTTTTTTTTCACAAAGATAACGGATCTTTGCAAGACGGACGTATAAAGTTTTCATTTTGCATCGGTGCTCAAGTCGCCGCGTTCAAATATAAATTTCATTTGTTTATCCTGTTCACTTTCCGTAGCGTTTAAAAGGTCGCTGGAAGCCGCCATGGAACCGCATGTTGTCGAGGTAATAGGCATGTCTTGCGCGTGTATTCATATTTATCCTCTCGAACCTATTAAACTAGTAATGAAAGGAATGGCCGCGCTTATGATGATTTTTCATTTTTTTGCTTAGCTCATTTCTATAACATAGGAGCCTTTTGGCAAATGAAAACTCTGTAAATATCCTACACTTGTGCATTTAAACAGAGATTTATAAGAAAGCATGTTACACACCTTATCCCAGTTTTGTAGGCCTATGTGCATTTAAAAGCACTCACCGTTACACTAGCACAAAATGTTGATATTTTCTGTCTACTCAAAACTAAAAATTATTTCTATTAACACAGGGATAATTAGAAATCATTTTACTATTTTTAATTAAAAACAGAAAAGCCCAATTATGATTTTTGTTTTGTCATGGGAGGGTCCTAGGGTGACACTTTTCCCCTTTATACTGTACTCTTTCTTCTGTAAACCTTAAAACATATTCTTACCAAAATAGTTCATCACTTCCCAATTCCTGTAACTTCAGGTAATTAGACAGAGATCCATAACAGGCAAGAGAAAACTATTATAGGTCAAATACAGAGTTCCATAAAGCAAAATAAAGTGTGAACACCACACAACCTGGTATTGCTACATGTTTCGTTTTTTTCCAGGTATCAGCCATAAGTCAAGATCTTTCTTTTATTCTTTTTTGATCGGCTTTTGTACTGATTTTATAAAGGTAATCTAGGTACAATGTGGTCATCCTGTCTCCGAGACAACTTTTTCCTTTATTACATTTAAATTTCTTGTCTCTGAAAATTCATTCATAGCTCTTAGAGCCAGGAGGTTATAACGAGGTGTGCTTGTTTAACTAGAGACAAGGGATGTAAGAAGAGCTCTTCTGCACATCCGAAGTTCATTGAACTAAAATCATGTTTTTAAAATCAGCAGCTTTAGCTCATGTTAGTGACCTCATAAATCGGTGCCAACAGCTCAGCACGCTTGTGTAGCTCACAAAATAGCAGAGCTAATTACTCTTTCTGCTTAAACTAATTATCAAATATTCAGGTAATTCTTAATTAAACACTAAAGCATTAGTGAACAAAATACATTTTCAGTAGCCAAGTAAAATGACAATCATGAAAAAATCTGATTTTATTCTCATGACACTTTATTTGCATATTTTATTATACCTACTTAACTCTTATCGACATTTATCTACCTCTATATTTATTTTTCTGTATCAGAATGTAGTTTAAGTTAATTTGTTTTGGGTTCAATAGATGTAATTTTTATATTTTCAATTCTTATTTTCTTTTTTTCACATGACTTTG
This sequence comes from Polypterus senegalus, assembly GCF_016835505.1. Lineage (NCBI taxonomy): Eukaryota > Metazoa > Chordata > Cladistia > Polypteriformes > Polypteridae > Polypterus > Polypterus senegalus. Next base: position 69,338,842 of record NC_053159.1, on the reverse strand, counting down.
AGTCCCCTTTTTGTTACTTCGCGCCCCCTAGCGGGGTCCAGCCAGAGTTTGAGAACCACTGTGTAGAGTTTTATTTGTAAAACACCCTGCGGCATTTCAAGCTAAATTAGATTCCCTTGTTTATTCAGCTGTCCATAGGTGTTCCATTTTTGTTATAAATTGTATTTAGTCTCTCTTTATTTACTAAGCATGTTATACGATGATTAGAAACAGTTATCTTGTTCAGGCTTTAATTTAAAGCAGCATTTTCATCAACAGATTATACACACTTTGCTACTCAGAGGGCTTTGTATAATTCAAAGTTTTAGAAATTCTGTGAATGCTTGGTAAGAGCCTTCCATTTTACATCAGTTATGAGCCTCTGAAAATAAGAACGGTTATAGGAGGTTATAGGAGCCTGTACACTACAGGGCTGATGATGATTAGGCTTTGGACACGTTAGGCCAATCGGGATGGAAAATGTTTTAGTGAATAGTTACATCATATCTATTATATGTGTTAGCCCAAGGATTAAAATTTTACTAAAACTGTGAGGTTTTATTCTTTCTTTTAGGTAGTCCAGGTGACATAGGACAGCTATCATTGAAAACTGCTTTCCCCTCTGTTTGTGAAAAAGCATCCTTGGTTTTAGTAGCACTAAAGGGTGAAGAGGATGTAAGTTTAAACTGTGATTCCAAGAGTCTGCAAACTTCTTGAATACAAGTCCAAGGACCAGGGTTTGTGCAGGGATCGTAGTCAGGGGCAGAGTTAAGCTCGACATTATTATTCCAAAATGAAACTTTGACTCGCCCCATCACAAAGATAAGACAGTACAAACTAAAATGTACAAATACTAAGTCACAGAGGAGATTAAAAAACATCTTAAGACCGGATCAACAAGGGATCACCCCAAGCTCACCGCACACTACAACAGAACCTACGTGTTCTGCGGTATATTATCAGCCAAACTGTCATCTATGTAGGCAGTTCCACGGGGTTGCAAAGAGTTGGGGAAAACATTATTTAACATCTGCTAGTATGAGGCTAATTAACATTAGTCAGTTATTGTTAGAATCTTACCTGGCACTAAAAGTGAGGCTTGTGTTCCTCCTGATTCAGGAAGAACATTAAATATTGGATACTGGTGCTCTGGAGTCACGTGTGCTTTGTAAACGATAGAGTCTGTTGAGAGTTGTTGGTTTGTTCTGTGGTGTGAGATTTACATTAAAAAAATACATTTTGCTCTTAAAAACTTGGGTTTTGGTTGCCTCTAAGGAACCGTGTGGGAATTTTTAAAGCTTTTTTCCCTTTAGAAGGGTTTTTTTTTTTTCGCCCGCACAAGAGCAAAAGTAGCTGGGTGTTTGGAAGTGCGCTTGGAAAAGTTATTTGTACTTGTTCTTTTCTTGTTATCTGTATTTGAATTAGCATCGAGGGGCAGGGTAGAAAGCAGCAGTAACTGATATCGGCATTTGTTTGTAAATAAATAACCGCGTCGTCGTAACAGCGATTCCTTAGTTTAAAGGAAAAGAAAAAAAGGCCGCGGCTGACTTCAAAGCAGTAAAAGGTGGAAACTCAGTAGTGCGCAGGTAAGCGGCCTGCGTTAAGACACCATCAGGCACAAGGAGCAGTAGGAGCAAATAAGGTAGTAAAGTTTTATTTATTTGTTTATTTTAGATTAAACAGTCCTTAGCGGTCCAGAGGCAGAACAGTTAAGTGGGCGGCAGCGTATTGGTTCATTAATACGGGGGAATACAAACAGTGCGAGTGAAGAGCTTATAAGTAAGAAGAGACAGAGAAAAGTAAAGTTAACCTCATACAAAGGCAAATAGCAGGCAGCTGAGAGGGAGAACAGTACAGGAGCTTAAGGGGAAAAGGTGTAAAATATCTGTAGCAGATCTTAGTGTTACCATTTAAGTTAAGGAGCAGCTGAAAGAAGAAGAAATTTAATTTTAAGAAAAAAAAAATATATAGTTAAGGCAGCTTAGTAATCCCAAATCAAATTTTAATAATGAGGCCAGTGCAATGCAAGTCCTGTTGGATGTTGGACTTTTAGATGATGGTTTGGAAGAGCCAGTTGTCTATGAGGGCTACATCTGCAAGAGATGCCAGCTGATCCAGCACCTCGAGCTCAGGGTCGCTGAACTGGAGGAGGAGTTGGCTGACCTGCGTTGTAATAGAGAATTGGCGGACTTGGCCCAGGTGTCCTTTAGAGATAGTGTGCACCCCTAAGGTGGCGCTGAGGAGATTCCAGACCAGACAGGTAGGAATAGGTGGGTCACGGTCACAAGGCGTAAGGTAAAGGGTGCACACTGTCCGGGCATCAACCCCAGAATTAGAAGTGTCTAACCGTTATCATGTCCTGGCGGAGCTGGACGGTGACTCTGATAATTCTGAGGTGGTAGGCAGGGTTGAGGAGCCCCAACGGGCCACCTCAAAACCAGTTCCCAAAAAGAGAGAGGTAGTGATAGTTGGGGACTCAATCATTATGGGGGATTAAAGCACAGGTGTGCTCCAGAGAGAGAGAGTCTCAGACGGTGTGTTGCCTTCCGGGAGCACAGGTGGGAGACCTCCTGGAAGGGTGGATAGGCTCTTGGCCAGAGCGGGGTGGATCCAGTTGTCATTGTCCACGTTGGAACAAATGACATACATAAGGGTAGTCTGTCAGTTCTGCGATCCAAATTCAAAGAGTTAGGTACCAAGCTGAGGAGCAGAACTGACAAGGTAGTCTTCTCCGAAGTTCTGCCTGTGCCACGCCCAGTCCAGGTAAGATTGAGGAGATTAGAAGGCTTAACGCGTGGCTCAAATCTTGGTGCAGGGTAGAAGGGTATAGGTTTATGGGGCATTGGGACTCCTTTTGGAACAGATGGGACCTGTTCCGTGGACGGGTTACATCTGAACCGAGGGGCACCAATGTATTGGGGAGGCGTATGTGTAGGCTAGTCGAGGATTGTTTAAACTAGGGAATGGGGGCAGGGAGTTTAGGACAGGCCAGATTTAGATCTATACATGGAAGAACAAACAATGGTGTAGAAATAAAAATGCATAGTAATGTAAATTTTAAGCAAACACGTAAAGATAGAAGGATTAACACATTAAAAATAGCTTGCCTTAATGCTAGAAGTATCAAAAATAAGGTAAGTGAGTTGGAGTTGTATGTAGCAGAGCACAATTATGATATTATAGCAATAACGGAAACCTGGCTAAATAACAAAGATGGGGATGAGTGTAACATAGAGGGATACACATTTTTAGGAAGGATAGACAGAACAGAAAAGGAGGTGGGGTTGCTGTTTATGCCAAACAGGAATTAAATGTAAGTCGTCTTCAGTTGGATGATGAGCCCCATCTTAGTGAGGACATGTGGCTTGCCTGGAAAATATTAGGGAAAAGGTCTCATTTTAGGAGTGTGTTATAGACCACCCAATTCAGACAGTAATTTCAACACACATCTTTTAGTAATATCAAAAGGCAAGTTTACAGGGGATATTATAGTCATGGGGACTTTAATTATCCAAATATTAACTGGGATAACCTTACAGATGGAGGAGCACAAGAGCAGGAGTTTTAGAAGTAATCAGCGACTGTTTTTAACACAGTATGTTAAAGCACCAACAAGGGGTGAAGCCTATCTGGATTTAGTATTCTGTAATAATCAGGATAGAATTGAGGGTGTAGAGGTGATTGAACCACTAGGGTCAAGTGACCATAATGTAATACAATTCTCAGTATTTTGTAAGAGTACAGATGCAAAGACTAAAATTGTTAAGTTGAACTTTAGTAGGGCTAATTTTGAGCAGATGCACAAAGTCTAAGTAGGATAGACTGGGATAAGCTTTTAAATGTGGAGACAGTCGAGGAGCAGTGGAACAGGTTTAAAATGTTTTACATGTAATGCAGGACAGATACATACCTAAATTTGGAAGTAATAGGAAACTAAAAAACTCCACGATGGATTAATAAAGATTTAAAAAGAAGTTGCAAAGGAAAAACTGCTGTATAAGGCATATAAGACTAATGACTGCAAAGAGAACCGAGCGTATGAGAACATGAGGGCAACCATTAAGAAGGATATCAGAGAGGCTAAAAGACAGTTGGAGAGGAATATAGCAGATAAGGCGAAAGAAGACCCCAAGAGATTCTTTCAGTATTTTAGTAGTAAAAGAACAGTTAAGGAGGAGGTCAAGTTCATCAGGAATAGTAAAGGGAATTAAAAGATACAGACAATGAAATAGCAGATGCCCTAAACTTACATTTTTCTGAGGTGTTTACAAGTGAGCAAGTGGATAACCTGCCAGAGGTAAACACAACTACTAAGGAGGTACTGAGGGATTTGGAAATTGTAGAGGGAGAAGTGCTGCTCAGATTAAATAAGATGAAATCAAACAAATCACCAGGCCCAGATAATATTTATCCTCGTGTTCTTAAGGAGGCTAGTGAGTACATATATAAACCCTTGACACATATTTTTAGGAAGTCACTGTGCACTGGAGAGATTCCAAAGGACTGGAAAATGGCAAATATCATCCCATTATATAAAAAGGGTGACAGGGCAGATCCAAGCAACTATAGGCCAGTAAGCTTAACAAGCATCACAGGAAAATTAATGGAAGGAATTATTAAGGATAAGATTGAGCAACACATGACAAGGACAGGAGTTATTCTGAACAGTCAGCATGGGTTCAGAAGAGGGAGGTCGTGTTTTACTAACATGTTGGAATTCTATGAGGAGGCAACAAAAGGATACGATCAAAGTGGAGCTTATGATATTATTTATCTGGACTTTCAGAAAGCATTTGATAAGGTGCCACATGAGAGGTTGGGCATCAAGTTAAAAGAAGTGGGAATTCAGGGTGATGTTTTTAGATGGGTGCAGAATTGGCTCAGACACAGGAAGCAGAGGGTGATGGTGCGAGGAACCTCATCAGAACTGGCGATGTTAAGAGTGGTGTTCCACAGGGGTCAGTGCTAGGGCGCTGCTATTTTTAATATATATAAATGATTTAGATAGGAATATAAGTAACAAGCTGGTTAAGTTTGCAGATGATACCAAGATAGGTGGATTAGCAGATAATTTGGAATCCGTTATATCATTACAGAAGGACTTGGATAGCATACAGGCTTGGGCAGATTTGTGGCAGATGAAATTTAATGTCAGTAAATGTAAAGTATTACACATAGGAAGTAAAAATATTAGGTTTGAATACACAATGGGCGGTCGGAAAATCGAGAGTACACCTTATGAGAAGGATTTAGGAGTCATAGTGGACTCCAAGCTATCAACTTCCAAACAGTGTTCAGAAGCCATTAAGAAGGCTAACAGAATGTTAGGTTATATAGCACGATCTGTGGAGTACAAGTCCAAGGAGGTTATGCTCAACCTTTATAATGCACTGGTGAGGCCTCATCTTGAGTACTGTGTGCAGTTTTGGTCTCCAGGCTACAAAAAGGACATAGCAGCACTAGAAAAGGTCCAGAGAAGAGCGACTAGGCTGATTCCAGGTCTACAGGGGTTGAATTATGAGGAAAGATTAAAAGAGCTGAGCCTTTACAGTTTAAGCAAAAGAAGATTAAGAGGTGACATGATTGAAGTGTTTAAAATTATGAAGGGAATTAGTACAGTGGATCGAGACTTGTATTTTAAAATGAGCTCATCAAGAACACGGGGACACAGTTGGAAACTTGTTAAGGGTAAATTTCGCACAAACATTAGGAAGTTTTTCTTTACACAAAGAACGATAGACACTTGGAATAAGTTACCAAGTAGTGTGGTAGACAGTAAGACGTTAGGGACTTTCAAAACTCGACTTGATGTTTTCTTGGAGGAAGCAAGTGGATAGGACTGGCGAGCTTTGTTGGGCTGAATGGCCTGTTCTCGTCTAGATTGTTCTAATGGAGTTTAAAATATGAACTAGACTGGTAGTCTTGATGGTAAGGACATTTGTGCCAAAATCAATAAATAAAGTTAATTATGAAGTAAATAACCACATGTAAAAGTGGAGTGATTACAATTTGAAAAACAACCGTCTTGTATAAAAACATTTGAAATAAATCATAAGCTTTTTTGAAATGCGCAGTCTGGAATAGTCTGAATGTGTCTTAAAGAGTTCATTTTTAAATAAAACTTAAAAAGGCATATTAAAAATATTAAATTTGAATAAAACACAGAAGTATCATTTAATGATATCAATTAGGGTTAAGTATTATCAAGCACCGGGATCTATTTATTTAATTTAGTTATAAACAAAATGATTGTTGGCATTTTGCTTTGAAATTAACAATAGTTTGATAGAGCTTTAAGAATTAGAATGCAAGCCAAACCTCTACACTCTATAACAAAATGTTGCTGTTCCAATAGGAATATCTCGGATCTGTTTTATTTTAACCTTTTGACAAGAAGTCCCTGGTCAGGGAAATATACCACCTATATTGAAAATGAACAGTGCCGACATATAATCTTTACTCTCTAATGGTCCATATGATGGAGATCTAGCGCCTGTGTCCGCAGTGTTAACCAGTCATAGGACATGATGTTCAAAATTCACCTAGGGTTTTTCAAAAGAGATAGGACGAGTGTGGCGTGTGTTCTGTATTCTATTTTCTGTATTCACTATTCACAGTGACCATAACCCCGAGACCTTAGATTTTTTATGTCGAAGTACCTTTCACTGACCCGAATAAGAGACATCCATCAAAATGCTCTTGACAGTTTCCTTAACCAATCAGGCCGGTGGGGCGGGAGTCTCTTTTCAAAGAGTATAAAAACGTTTTAAAAACCCACCATCCTTGACAGTGAAAGAAATTAGGGTTTAAAAATCAAATGGCCCTTTATTGGTCATTTTCAAAAACAATATTAAAATTCAGAGAGGTTTTACTAACCACTTCAAAACATTGCAATTAAACAGCGTGATTAAAAGCCGACAAAAACATGTGATCTCACCAGGACATTCAGTTTTAGGTACCGATCCGTTATTCTTTCCGGCAAGGCCCCCATCCAACACTTGCCCAGCTTCTGAGCCTTTCGAAATATTTCACCCAGGGTCCGTCCATTTGTTCCAAGGGCCATGCCCCGCATAATCCCATCCTTGGGTGATATGTTCCAAACGGCCGGAGCCTCTACCAGGTCATCCACGGCCTCTTCTTGTTGCACGGCCTGAATGGATATCTCCTCAGACCCTGCTAGGAACCCCGGAACATCATGAGCAGGTACAAAAATGTCAGGTACTGCACGGTTCTCCAGGAAACTATCCGACCAATATAGATCACCAAGGGCAGATACCTGAGGCTCAGGCCCCTAGATCTGGGCAGTTTAAGGCATAAGAAGGTCCGGTCGAGAATGCCAGTCTGCAGGCTAGCTGTTAGGCGCAGAGTACTCGGAGTCAGGCACGATAGCCTCAGGTCAAAACAGGCCATCGTAGGGGACTGTCCAGCCCGTAGACCATCGTGGCTGATCAGGAACATAGCTGGAGAGATGCTGATTGTTAAACGTTCAAAACACGTCGTTGAAAACGTTTTTTATACTCTTTGAAAAGAGACTCCCGCCCCACCGGCCTGATTGGTTAAGGAAACTGTCAAGAGCATTTTGATGGATGTCTCTTATTCATGTCAGTGAAAGGTACTTCGACATAAAAAACCTAAGGTCTCGGAGTTATGGTCACTGTGAATAGTGAATACAGAAAAGAGAATACAGAACACACGCCACACTTGTCCTATCTCTTTTGAAAAACCCTAGGTGAATTTTGAACATCACGTCCTATGACTGGTTAACACTGTGGACACAGGCGCTAGATCTCCATCATATGGACCATTAGAGAGTAAAGATTATAGAATCTTTTGCAGTCTCCATTACAAGATCCATAGCACCCACAGGAAGTTGGACAATTAAGTGCAGACCATTTAGTTGGTCAGAATCATGGGGTTAGCGCCCAGGGCCATACTCTAAAATATCTTAGATTATATCTATTTAGTTAGCATGTTGGCACTGTTCATTTTCAATATAGGTGGTATATTTCCCTGACCAGGGACTTCTTGTCAAAAGGTTAAAATAAAACAGATCCGAGATATTCCTATTGGAACAGCAACATTTTGTTATAGAGTGTAGAGGTTTGGCTTGCATTCTAATTCTTAAAGCTCTATCAAACTATTGTTAATTTCAAAGCAAAATGCCAACAATCATTTTGTTTATAACTAAATTAAATAAACCTTATAAATAGATCCCGGTGCTTGATAATACTTAACCCTAATTGATATCATTAAATGATACTTCTGTGTTTTATTCAGATTTAATATTTTTAATTTGCCTTTTTAAGTTTTATTTAAAAATGAACTCTTTAAGACACATTCAGACTATTCCAGACTGCGCATGTCAAAAAAGCTTATGATTTATTTCAAATGTTTTTATACATGACGGTGGTTTTTCAAATTGTAATCACTCCACTTTTTCATGTGGTTATTTACTTCATAATTAACTTTATTTATTTATTTTGGCACAAATGTCCTTACCATCAAGACTACCAGTCTAGTTAATATTCTAAACTCCAATATTTAATGTTCTTCCTGAATCAGGAGGAACACAAGCCTCACTTTTAGTGCCAGGTAAGATTCTAACAATAACCGACTAATGTTAATTAGCCTCATACTAGCAGATGTTAAATAATGTTTTGCCCAGCTCTTTGCAACCCCGTGGAACTGCCTACATAGATGACAGTTTAGCTGATAATATACCGCAGAATACGTAGGTTCTGTTGTAGTGTGCGGTGAGCTTGGGGTGATCCCTTGTTGATCCGGTCTTAAGATGTTTTTTAATCTCCTCTGTGACTTAGTATTTGTACATTTTAGTTTGTACTGTCTTATCTTTGTGATGGGGCGAGTCAAAGTTTCATTTTGGAATAATAATGTCGAGCTTAACTCTGCCCCTGACTACGATCCCTGCACAAACACTGGTCCTTGGACTTGTATTCAAGAATTTTGCAGACTCTTGGAATCACAGTTTAAACTTACATCCCCTTCACCCCTGAATGCTACTAAAACCAAGGATGCTTTTTCACAAACAGAGGGGAAAGCAGTTTTCAACGATAGCTGTCCTATGTCACCTGGACTACCTAAAAGAAAGAATAAAACCTCACAGTTTTAGCAAAATTTTAATCCTTGTGCTAACGCATATTAATAGATATGATGTAACTATTGACTAAAACATTTTCCATCCTGATTGGCCTAACGTGTCCAAAGCCTAACCATCATCAGCCCTGTAGTGTACAGGCTCCTATAACCTTCTATAACCGTTCTTATTTTCAGGGGCTCATAACTGATGTAAAATGGAAGGCTCTTACCAAGCATTCACAGAATTTCTAAAACTTTGTATTATACAATGCCCTCTGAGTAGCAAAGTGTGTATAACCTGTTGATGAAAATGCTGCTTTAAATTAAAGCCTGAACAAGATAACTGTTTTCTAATCATCGTATAACATGCTTAGTAAATAAAGAGAGACTAAATACAATTTATAACAAAAATGGAACACCTATGGACGGCTGAATAAACAAGGGAATCTAATTTAGCTTGAAATGCCACAGAGTGTTTTACAAATAAAACCCAACACCGTGGTTCTCAAACTCTGGGCGGACCCCGCTAGGGGGCGCAAAGTAACAAAAAGGGGACTCGAAGATGTGAAAAAAAGAAAACAAGAATCGAAAATATGAAAAATACATCTATTGAACCCAAAACAAATTAACTTAAACTACATTCTGATACAGGAAAATAAATATAGAGGTAGATAAATGTCGATAAGAGTTAAGTAGGTATAATAAAATATGCAAATAAAGTGTCATGAGAATAAAATCGGATTTTTTCATGATTAGCAGGCCAAAGATTTGGCCATTTAAGAAAAATGTTCGTACATGTGTGTTGTAAGCAGAATCTGAATGACTTGGGCTGGCAAGAAAAGATATATGATAGAAGATATTTAATGTCTCCAGTTCCTTTAGGGACTTTATACTAGCTATTATCATTTAAAATGAGTACAGAAATTAAGTTCTATGCTATGTTTGGGGTGGATGTGATCAGAAAGACCCTGATGATTCCAAAGACCAGTCAAGAAAATTGTTGGAAAAAGGGATTTTTCTTATAATGCTTTATTTTCATATTAAAGCAACTGGTCATTTTACTTGGCTACTGAAAATATATTTTGTTCACTAATGCTTTAGTGTTTAATTAAGAATTACCTGAATATTTGATAATTAGTTTAAGCAGAAAGATTAATTAGCTCTGCTATTTTGTGAGCTATACAAGCTTGCTGAGCTGTTGGCACCAATTTATGAGGTCCCTAGCACAAGCTAAAGCTGCTGATTTTAAAAACATGATTTTAGTTCAATGAACTTCGGATGTGCAGAAGAGCTCTTCTTACATCCCTTGTCTCTAGTTAAACAAGCACACCTCGTTATAACCTCCTGGCTCTAAGAGCTATGAATGAATTTTCAGAGACAAGAAATTTAAATGTAATAAAGGAAAAAGTTGTCTCGGAGACAGGATGACCACATTGTACCTAGATTACCTTTATAAAATCAGTACAAAAGCCGATCAAAAAAGAATAAAAGAAAGATCTTGACTTATGGCTGATACCTGGAAAAAAACGAAACATGTAGCAATACCAGGTTGTGTGGTGTTCACACTTTATTTTGCTTTATGGAACTCTGTATTTGACCTATAATAGTTTTCTCTTGCCTGTTATGGATCTCTGTCTAATTACCTGAAGTTACAGGAATTGGGAAGTGATTAACTATTTTGGTAAGAATATGTGTTAAGGTTTACAGAAGAAAGAGTACAGTATAAAGGGGAAAAGTGTCACCCTAGGACCCTCCCATGACAAAACAAAAATCATAATTGGGCTTTTCTGTTTTTAATTAAAAATAGTAAAATGATTTCTAATTATCCCCTGTGTTAATAGAAATAATTTTAGTTTTGAGTAGACAGAAAATATCAACATTTTGTGCTAGTGTAACGGTGAGTGCTTTTACATGCACATAGGCCTACAAAACTGGGATAAGGTGTGTAACCTGCTTTCTTATAAATCTCCGTTTAAATGCACAAGTGTAGGCTATTTACAGAGTTTTCCTTTGCCAAAATGCTCCTATGTTATAGAAATGAGCTAAGCAAAAAAATGAAAAATCATCATAAGCGCGGCCATTCCTTTCATTACTAGTTTAATAGGTTTGAGAGGATAAATATGAATACACGCACAAGACATGCCTGTTACCTCGACAACATACGGTTCCATGGCGGCTTCCAGCGACCTTTTAAACGCTGCAGAAAGTGAACAGGATAAATAAATGAAATTTATACTTGAACGCGGCGACTTGAGCACCGATGCAAAATGAAAACTTTATACGTCCGTCTTGCAAAGATCCGTTATCTTTGTGAGAAAAAAAAGCGGAAAAAGAAACCGGTACCACAGACAAATGTCTAGATACAAACTTTTTAAACTCTAAAGACGTAAATAAAGACAGACAGGCTGGTCTCAGGTACATCTTATACTAGTCTGTATTAAAATAATTACATTTAGCGAAATGAATGAAAACACAGTTGCCTTATGTCTATTAAGCATTCGCTTCGATATAAATTCCTAGGTCCTGTTCATCCTTGGAGTCTGTCTCCAAACGGCTATCCTAATGAGAGTTTATAAAGTAAATATGTTTCGTTACCTCAGACTTTTAAAAACAGGCGGATCCATACAGAAAACAAACGCTTACAGCAAGTTGGTAGTTGAAAAAATCAGTCTAAAATAGTTGGAGATGGATCTCTGAAACTGCTTCTCAGAATGTCCTTCTTTTCTCACACTATGTGATAATCAGGAAACAGGGTACAGATATGCAAATAGATTCACTATTCACACACTTCAGAGTGACAATAAATTCACTAAGAAATGATTCAGAAACCCTTCTGCTGTGCCACCCACGACTTTGCTAGTAGCGGAGGGATTTGAGACCAAAGCCGGACACCTAAAAGTCCTGTATTTTTTAAAAAAAAGTCACCTTTGCATACCCAAGGTAAGGCTGTTTTTCACACTGACCCCCGAATGATCTGACCTTTGCTTAAAGATCGTCATCTGATCTGGTCCAGGGGCTTCAGCACACATCTGTGTAACTACCTGAAACACTATAACAAACCTAACTCCCTACACCAAGATGGATAAAAAAAAAATTATCAAAACAGACAGCCTAGTTCTTAATCCTATTCATTTACACATGAACAATACACTGAGCCTGTCACACACACACCTGCCATCTCTGTGCTGTAAAACGCACCCCCCACCACCACCCTTAGCTTCAGTCGAGCGCCGCAGGTATTGGGAATGTCCTCCGTATTCGTGGCTTGCCAAAGCATCTTTACCTTTTCCCAGAATGACTGCACGCTGAAAGCGATCTAACTTTTAGACATTTAAATGTCTTAAAAAAAATTTATTTGTGGGGAAATACTTTTTATACACCGAGGATAGGTTTTTTTTTTAATAAGCAATTTAAAAAGGGTGCTGTTGCCTATTATTTAACTGTGATTTTTACAAAGCTTATATATCAAAATATATTTAAAATGGGATGGAAAAAGATTTTAGACCAATTTTAAAGCATCTCTGTTTATAGAGCGGTATTTCGGAAGTGTTTTATGGGGTAAGTTCAAGCAGGGGACAGACATCCATCAAAATGCCCCAGATAGTTTCCTGTACCAATCAGGTCCCGGAGGGGGAGGGCTAGGTCACGTGGAGGGGCCGGACTTTCCGGTCTTGCGTCATAGGGGTGGGATTTCCGGTATGACATCATGGGGGCGGGGCTTAAAGGTCATAAATCATTTTGACAGAAGGTGCATGCATATAACTTCTCATACCACATCATCTGTAAAACATGGTGGAGACAGTGTAATTGCTTGGGCGTGCATGGCTGCCAGTTGCACTGGGACACTAGTGTTTATTGATGATGTGACACAGGACACTATCATTTTGTCCTTCACCACTATTATGTGTCTTACATTATCAACAAAACACAAGGTGTTCCTCGGTGATCTGTGTTTCCTACTAATGGACCAATGATAGATGCCAATAGTTTTGTGATACTATAAGTTACCAGATTTCTCATTCTAACAACCTGGCATAGTGGCGACCCGTCTTTGTGGACTTTTGGCAACCTGTATAGACAGGGAGTGGAGTCCCCTGGGTACAGGTGGTGGTATGTTGCCCGGTCAATAGCCCCGTCTCTCTCTATAGTTTCTGCGGGGAGTCAATCACCTTTTTCCTATACCTGCTGTTTGCATCCTTGTTTAATAGTTCATAAGTTTTTTTTTTATCACCTAGCAAGGGCATAACTTTCTTATTATATTCTTTAGTAGTGTTAATTACCATTGTGCATCTACCTTTGTCCGCTATGATTCAATACTCAATTCAAAATTCAAGAGTATTTATTATCATTTCATCCATATACAGTAGTACAGCATACAGTGAAATGAAACAACTCTCCTCCATGACAATGGTGCTACGTAGAACACAGGACAATGAAGAATCCATAACACATAACATAAAGTCATATAATATATAACAAGATGTATATATAACAAGGTGCATGTGAGTCAAATGTGCAAAGATGTGCAACATTGCAGAGTAGAACGCATCTATCAGATATCAGATCGGTCAATGGGTGTTCAGGAATCTGACTGCTTGGGGAAAAAAACTGTTACACATTCTGGTGGTAAAGGCCCGAATGCTTCGGTACCTTTTTCTCAATGGCAGTAGTGTAAACAGTGAGTGTGAAGGGTGTGTTGGGTCATTCACAATGTTGGTGGCTTTGCGGATGCAGTGTATGGTGTTAATGTCCATGATGGAGCGAAGAGAGACAACGATGATCTTTTCAGCTGTCTTCACTCTCTGTTGTATGGCTTTACGATCCCTGACCGTGCAATTTCCAAGCCAGACAGTGATGCAGTTGCTCAGGATGCTCTCTATGGTTCCTCTGTAGAATGTTGTTAGAATAGCTGGTGGAAGATGGGCTCTTCTCAGTCTACGCAGGAAGTAGAGCTGCTGCTAGGCTTTCTTGGCTAAAGAACTGGTGTTGTAGGACCAGCTGAGGTTCTCTGCCAGGTGGACACCCAGGAATTTGGTGCTATTGTCCAGTCCCAGCAGGCTCGGCTTTTCCATCAGCTGCTGAGGAATAATCATGTTGAATGTGGAGCTGAAGTAGATAAACAGCATTCAACGTATGAGTGAGAGCCAGATGGAGAGTGGTGGCTATTGCATCATCTGTTCAACGGTTCCGGCGATAATTAAACTGCAAGGGGTCCAGTGAGGGTGGCAGCAGGGTTTTGATGTGCCTTATGACAAGCTTTCGAAGCACTTCATGATAATGGGAGTGAGTGCAATGGGATGGTAGTCATTGAGGTTGGACACTTGTGACTTTTTGGCACGGGAACTATGCTCTGTTTCTTCTTTAGATTTGATAACACTAGGATAAGCACACTCCTAAACAATATACCATGTTCCAAATGTTCTTTAGATTTGCCAACACTTTGTCTTCTTCTTTGGAGATTTTAGGCATGGTGTTTTCTAGCAGGTGGCTACCTGGCTGTGGAGCAATTCCGTGTACATCTCTAGAATGTCATTCTTGTGGTTCACAGACTCTGCTGCCAAAACAGTGCAACAGCACTAATTTGCTTAGGTGTAAGTGAAAAATTAAGTCCCTTGACTACGGCTCTTTTCTCTGCCAGCATAAGGTTTTGGTACATTCTTCACCTTCCTATCCTCTTCTGCTGGATTGCCATTAACTTTCTTACACTCGTATCACTTGTCTTGGCAATCATGAAGTAAATCAGATGTATTCTTCCGTCTCTTCTTAGATTTGGCATGTTGAGACAATTGTCTGTTCTGTATAAAAACTAATATGCAGTGGAACATCTCCTCTGTCAACCTTGCTGCCAGTTCTATCTGAATTGGTCTTCCTTCACCCATAGGTCTTGTCTCATGAAATGAATCTATCCAATCCACTTATTTTAACAGATGGTTTTGTGTTTTCTTTGGTATTTCTGCCTCCCTGTGTCCCCTTATGGAAGATTTAAGCCTCCTCAAGCTTTGCTGGCATCTGTAGCTCAGATGGCTGCAGTAGTTTGACATTTTACGTGCCATCATCTCATGTTTCCAAACAAGTTAAAGGGAACCCTCGCCAAACTACAGTACAATACAATATACATGTATGTCTGAATTTTCTCAGTCACAAAGTCAGCTGTTTATTCCTTTGAAGATGAGAATGTTCATGTCCTACACAGGGAAGAATACTGGTTTGAAAATGTTTTGTAAGAGGCAATTTACATGAAGAAAGAACAGCCATCACTAAACAAAGGAGGTAGATTAAAATACCATCTGTCCCCAGCTTACAGTAGCATCACATTGGGCTTTCCGTGGCTGTTTCACCACAAATGAGTTTCATCCATTATGTGTTTAATCAATTAATTAATTGTTTAAAACTGCTCTGCTTCTAATGTGATATACAGTATCATGATACTCTTAAATTCTTGTTTTACTGAGATTATTAATTATCTATAGGTAACTGATATTGTCACAGATTAACTTGTCTTTTTATTTTATTTTTAGATCACCTGCTCAGTTAAATGAAGAAAAGCAAAAGATAGAAATTTTCACTGTACAGAGGGCAATTGATGGGGCTGAAATGGAAAGAGATATGATCAAAATAGAAAGAGATCATTTACAAAGTAATCTGAAAAAGGTAATATATTTTACAAAATGTATAACTTTCTGAGCTAAAATTTCCATGTATTAAAAATAATATTTACTCAAAAACAGAAATCTGCAAAAGTCATCTGGACTATTTTGTCAGAAAGATAATTAGTGTATTTTAGGGTTCCCAAAAATTATTTTTGCTAAAAGTGAAGAAATACTATAACACAATAACATATTTAAACAGATTAATGGACTACTTTCCATTGCTTGATTAAACAAATATAACAAATAGGTGCTTAACTGAAAAAGCAAGAGAGGGAATGAAATTAAACTGGGCAGGGGACAACCATAATGAAAAGAAGAGGTTGTGGTAAAGAAGGCGGTTTAACATCATAATCACTTTATTGCTAGCATGTGAAACATACCAGAATTGACTCTGGACGGGTGCAAAACATGGAATACAACATACAGTATTACCAACTGTTTTATCTTGGTAGAGTAATATATATTGCTCTACTGTCCCCTATTGTATTATTAATATGTAGCCTTAGAATACCTAATCTCACAGACTTACCACTGTATATAACTAATCCCCACCTTCCCTTCTATATCTATAACCTCAGGCAATTAGATGTAGTAAAAAGACAAGCAGGAGTTAAGTTACACATAAAATAATGTATTACTGATAATATTCATAAATAATAACAAAATGCAAAGTACATTTGAATATTGGCAACCATACAACCTGATCAAATGGTGCTGTGTAATTCAGGTGGCACACAGACTTGCAGTTACTTAAAATGTCCCTAGTTAAGGCATCGTTGGTGCTCAGCTTTCAGCCACATGTCTGTTCAATATGGCTGCTGAGCTGTGCTCTTCATTGTGTTGTCTTCATCATCACAGGTTAGCAAGAGAGATGCTTCTTCCATCATATGTTGGTTAGAGAGAGAGAATGTGGTTGAGCAAGCAAATTTATAGGTTCTCTCCAATTCCTAGAACCAATAGGACATCATGGTACTTGAAGGCCTCTGAGACAAGCCAATTCCAAACAGCCATACCTCAGACCAATGGGTGAAATAGAACATCTTATTTCCTGCCCCATAGACCATATATTACACTAACCTGGCTTTGTATGGGGGATGGGGGAAAAGACTTTAGCAAAGAAATGCTCATTAAACTGGTTTAAGACACATCCCCCAAATCCTGTCGTAAAATTACAAAGAAAAGTCGTAAACATGGGGGGGATAAACAAGAATGCCTCTCACCAAGGTACCACTAAATTACATTGGTTTGCCTAAATTATAAATAAAGACATACAAAACATTTATCAAGTTATATGTAAAATCTCACATCACAACACCAACTCAAGACAACACAATTTCAACCCACCATTAACATAACACTGTTCAAACCACTATACAAATACAACAATTTCTTCAAAAAAACATTTGCAAACTTCCATAATTAACTTAAACAAATAGAAAAACTATACAAAATAATACAGATGTCAAATAGTACAAGTTGAGCAAGTATGAAGTATTTACGAAAAGATAAGATAAACAGCACAGTTACCAGTTATATGAGTAACTCTATATAGGATCTGAATAATTTGGGCAAAGAAGTTGCTGAGGTGGCATGTGGTATGGGTCATGATAGACTTGTACACCCTCTGTGATGGCAATTTAATGAACATATGGCTGCTGGGGTGAGTGGAGTCAGTTGCAATCTTTACTCTAGCGATATAGAGATCTTTTAATGTTGGTAGACAATAACCAAAGATTTTCTTTGCCCAACAAATAACCTGCTGCACCCGAGTCTTAGAAAGAGAGGAGAGGAAACCAAACGGTGATGGAGGAGGTCTCAATACTTTCAATAATGATTTAAAAATATACACCTGGATATCCCAAGCTTCTTAAGCTTATGAAGAAAGAGCATGCCAAGCTCATACATGACAAAATTGTGCAGTTGATCTGTGACAAGTTTTCCAAGAGAAGAGTACGTTCAGAAACTGCATGCAAGTGTACTTAAAAGAAGGGTGCTCACACCAAATATTGATTTTGTTTATGTTCTGTTCTGTTTACTTCACTTTGTAGGAAATGATGATCAGTAAATATGTTGGCATTATTTTTTAAACCATTCCCAGTTCATGCCATTTTTTGACAAGTGCTTAAGACATTTTCATAGTACTATTTATATGTGCTGTTTAATTTGAATATATTGCAATTATAGTGAAGAAACGTAGATAAGAATGTATGTGCATTTTTACAGCTGCTGATTTGTTTGAGTATCTCATGTTTATTCTGATGTATACTGCTGCTACAGTTTGTATACTCCTGTTCTCAATTTGTTGTACAATTAATTGCTTTGAATTAATTCAATTTAACTGTCTTGAGATTACCATTATTGACATGAAAATTTAAAAGTTTAGAGTTTTTTAAACTACATTTTAAAGCTAATAAAGTCCGTATCCTAGAAAAGACTCACAAATACAACAGAAAATACACAGAAGCACAGAAAGCAGTCTAGTTTGTAATCCAGCCTACATATATTTCTCTCAGTAAAACAGGTTAGTTTAGAACCACTAGTTTATGAATCTTTGTCAGTCCATAATTTTAAATCTTGTTTCCAAAAATGTAATACACTCATTTAAGCACTCCTTCATACTCGAAAAATCCAAATTCAGCTTTGGCTTTTAAGATTAAAGTTAATGTGTCAGATGCAGTTCGTAGACCATTGTTATTTCAGTAATCTAGTAATATTCTGCCCTGCGGTGGTCTGCCCGGGGTTTGTTTCCTGCCTTGCACCCTGTGTTGGCTGGGATTGGCTCCAGCAGACCCCTGTGACCCTGATGGATAGTATTATTCCAGTAAGCTAGAAACAGTACTTTTTTGAGAGGATGTTGTCAAAAATAAATTATCAGCTATTACATTTCCTTTGCAAGAACAGAGACATCAGCTTGAGATTGGTGCACATCCTTTTTTATGTATTTACTAATCACAGTCTGTAATATCTTTGAGCAGAAGAAGGTTAAAAAGATGTACTATTATATCTGCTCTTTGATTACCAAACCTCTAAGAAAATACCAGAACAAATTATGCTACACATACTTACTCTTATTTTGATGTTAGATAATTATATCCAAAACGCTGTCATTGAACCACTGTCACAAATGTATTCAGAAAGGGGCTGAAAATATTGGTAGTGCAGCTGAGTACAAGAAACGACAGATGACGAGATTAATATTTGGGGCACCAACCAGGTTGTGTCACTTAACAACAGTTCAAAACAAACGAAAGAAAATGCCATCTTGGCGAATTTGCCCAGGATTTTGGGCTAAACAAAAATTATTCTAGTAATATTTCCCAAAAGGAGTCAAAAACAGTTTGAAATTAAAATGCGTCAGAGCTCATTCTCATCCGCCAGTCAAGTGAAGTTGTCTCCTGGGAGATTTGAGGCCTTGTAGCCAATGGGCCAGAAGGGGCGGACTCAAATGCCCTTAGTAGGTGGGTTCTTGTTGCTGCAGGAGGAAATGAAGAGAATGCCATTAGCGATAACACGCTCTCCTGTCCTGGCAGGTTATTACATATCTTGACAGAGCTCAAGAGATCGTCAGACACACATGCATGACAGTACTCTTCATAATTTTTTTTTTAATGCATAACTTTCTCTGAACTAAGTTGAAACTGATGAATATATTTTATATTCACCATTGTTTATTTCACATTTAATATACCAGAAGCATTGCTTATTTTAAATAATGAAACAAATGAAAATGGCATGGACAAAAATATTAATACTCCTAACGTAAAGTTTTGTAGTACAGACTTTGGAGACAATGCAAATAAGGGCTTTCTGTAGTTCTGAATGAGATTTCTATGTTTTTTGTATTTTTTTATTTTGGCCCACTGTTACTGAACAATCTGCTCCACATCTCTTATGTTTGATTTGTGCCTTCTTCTAACTGTGAGCTTCAGGTCCTTGAACAGAGGTTCAATGGGATTCAGATCAGTACCCCTAGCAGGCCACTTCAAAAAGGTCCAATGTTTTCTTTTCAACAATTTTTCGGTGCTTTTTGAGATATGTTTCAGGTCATTATGCTAATGGAGGACCCATGACCTGCAACCGAGACAAAGCTTTCTCACACTGAGCTGTATGTTTCATTTTTAAAATGCCCATATATATAGTCTGATTTCATTGTGTCCTGTACAGATTATTGGTATCCAGTAGCAGAGTCAAAAACGTTGCCCCAGAACATCACTCATGCTTGACACTAAGGGATGGTGTTCTTTTCTTTGAAAGCTTTGTTTTGTTTTCTGTCATTAAAAAAGTGCTTGAGTTTTGTTTTGTCTGTCCAAAGGATGTTCTCCCAGCAATACTGTGACTTGTCAACCTGCATTTTGGCAAACTCCAGTTGAGTTTTTCTGTTTCACTCTTGTAAGTAGTGTCTTTCTAGGTGTTCTACCATAGAATAATTTTCATTCGGACAGTGATGGATTACGAGGCTTGAAACTGTTGCTTCTTGTGCTAGAAGGTCGGCTTGGATCTCATCTGACGTTTTCAAGTTGAATGAATGAATACTTTGGTCCATTTAAAATTATACGTTTTTTTTTTTGTTGTTGTTCTTTATTTCGCCTTATACAATTTCTTGTATTAGGAATTTGTTAGTTTTCGCATACCCCTTGAGGTCAGAGCGCAGGGTCAGCCATTGTACAGCACCCCTGGAGCAACTGCAGGTTAAGGGCCTTGCTCAAGAGCCCAGCAGAGTAGGATCTAAGACACCTGTGATACTACTTCAAGTTCTGCTTGAAGTACCACTACAGTACAATTATTTCTTTAAACGTCTAAAAGTATCCAGTACTTTTGCCCAGGCCATTTTGGAATGTCTTTGTAGAATAAGCAAAATTGTAGTTCTTTTCCCAGCTTTTTTGTTTTCACCCACTGCAAACAAAAGAAACCAACAATCTTTTAATTGCAAAATTTTTAAGGAAAAGTGGTGCATAAATTAAATAAAATGCAAAATGTTGGAATATTTTCCTACCACCCATGTCCCAAATTATTATTTGTTGAAATTTAATGATATTACTTATAAGTTGAGTGCTTCAGAAATGCTCACAGACCCTTTGGGTCCCTGCTTGCTCTTTTAGTATGTAACAGACCCTGTGCTAGTATTATCCTGAATTGTTTTTGTAAAACAACTTGTATTATTTAGTATAGAGTAGTTTTCTTCTGACTCAGATCTAGTTAACATTTTAATCAAAATTTACGTCAGTTGTATGTTTTTGCCCTAGAAATATTGTTTTGACGAGAGTTCTGTCCCTTCTGTGATTTGTCAAAATAGTTGCCATCCTGAATGTGGGTAAATGAAGTAAGGAAATTTGCAATATGTAAATTTAATAGGTGTCTTCTCCTTAATGCTAATGCTCCTTTAGAATTACTTCAAGCTGTTTCAAGTCTGTTCTTTTCACTCTGTCCTCTATTCGTGAAATTTCACGTGTTTATTCTGTAGTTTCTCATCTTAGAAGAATTTAGACTAAAGTCAGTTTTAAATTGCCAAGGCCCTGATGGCTACCCTGCAGAATTTTATAAGAAATTCTCCGCTCAGCTAGCTCCCCTCCTATTAGCAACATTTAATGAAGCCAGAGACAATCAAACTCTTCCTCAAACTTTTCGCCAAGCACTAATCACCGTTTTTCCAAAACAAAATAAGGACTTATTACAATTTGCATCATACAGACCAATTTCACTTCTGAATAATGACGTTGAAATACTCTCAAAAATCATAGCTAGAAGGATGGAGAAAGTGCTCCCCTCGGTAATATCACAAGATCAAACTGGATTTATCAAGAGCCGACACTTATCTTCAAATCTTCGACGCCTGTTTAATGTAATATACTCACCAACTAAATCAAACACCCCAGAAATATTATCATTGGTTGCAGAAAAAGCATTTGACATGATTTAATGGAAATACCTTTTTACTACATTGGAGAAATTTAGGTTTGGCCCGAACATTTGTGCATGGATCAGATTACTGTATACCAATACAGAAGCTTCAGTTTGTATCAAAATTTCATTATATGCAGATGATATGGTACTGTATATATCAGACCCACAAAATTCTGTGCCTGCAGTCTTAACAGCACTCACAGAATTTCAAAAGATCTCTGGTCTCAGAATTAATCTGAATAAAAGTGTACTCTTTCCAGTGAATTCTCAAGCACATAATATTAGATTAGATACCCTACCGTTTATCATTGCAGAGCAGTTTAAATACCTAGGGGTAAACATCACAAGTAAACATAAAGCTCTTTATCAACAAAATTTCACCGTCTGCATGGAAAAAATTAAGCAAGACTGGCATAGATGGTCAACTCTTCATCTCACTCTAGCTGGAAGAATTAACACTGTTAAGATGAATATTCTTCCTAAGCTCCTTTTTTATTTCAAAACACTCCAATATACATCAATAAATCATTTTTTAAGCAATTAGATTCAACAATAACCTCATTTATTTGGAACTCAAAATATCCACGTATCCAAAGAGCGACCCTACAAAGTCAAAAGGCAGAAGGCGGCATGGCTCTACCTATCTTCCAGTTTTATTACTGGGCAGCAAATATACAAGCGATAAAAACCTGGACACAAATAGAAGAACATACACAGGCTTGGTCCGCAATAAAGTAAAATCCTGCAGTACTTCTTTATATTCCCTGCGCTGTACCCCAATAAACACAAGTTATCGGCAATATACTAATAACCCAATTGTGCTTCACTCACTTAGAATATGGAACCAATGTAGAAAGCTATTTAAGACAGAGAAGCTTTTATCTGTGGCACCTCTGCAAGAGAACCACCTCTTTCAACTTTCGCGAACATATGCAGTTTTTAACATCTGGAAAAAATTTGGGATTAACTTGCTTAGAGATCTTTATATAGACAACATCTTTGCATCCTATGAACAATTACATTCCAAATTTAACATTCCAGCTACACATTTCTTTCACTATCTTCAAATTAGGAACTTTGTTAAACAGAACCTTCCCGATTTTCCTCATCTTGCACCCTCATCCATGCTGGAAAAAATATTGCTCAATCTCAAGAGCTCAGACACCATCTCTGCAATATACAAAACTATTTTACAGTCGCTCCCTTTTAAAGATCCAAGAGGACACTGGGAAAAAGATCTCTCAATTAATATATCAGAAAAGGAGTGGAAAGTAGCAATGCAGAGAATTCACTCAAGCTCCATATGCCCAAAACATACAATTATTCAACTCAAAATTATATATCAAGCACATCTGTCTTGTCTAAAACTCTCCAAAATGTTTCCAGGGCATGATCCAACCTGCGAACGCTGCAATCAAGTCCCAGCCTCACTGGGTCACATGTTCTGGGCCTGCACCAAATTAACATCATTTTGGACCAAAATTTTTAATTACCTTTCAGACAGTCTTGGTCTCACAATCCCTCCAAACCCATTAACAGCTCTGTTTGGGGTTCTTCCAGATGGGTTTAAAGTGGAGAAAGACAAACAAACTGTGATTGCATTCACTACACTTTTGGCACGCAGATTTATTCTGCTAAACTGGAAGAAGCCAAACTCTCCTCTTTTAAGTCAATGGGAAACTGATGTTTTATACTATTTGAAATTGGAAAAAATCAAATGCTCAGTTAGAGGATCAGTACAGACTTTTTTCAAAACATGGCAGGATCTAAGCAGTAATATTTTAAAATAAGCTCTTAAAGCACAGAGGAAGCAATTATTTCTGTATTTCTTTGTCTTCTGCATTCATCTTTATTGGCTTATCAAACTTATTAATTTAGGTATGTTTACAAGCCTTAAATTTTACGCCGTTTGCTTTGCTCTCTCTCAGGGGTGGGGGTCGACTTATTCTTATTTTTGCTTTTTGTAAAAATTGATTGTTTTGTATGGAATGATTGCAATAAAATGAATAAAATAAAAAAAAATTAAATTGCCAAGGTCTCTCCCATTATGAATAAAACTCTGTTTAAAGATTCAGAAATAATCCATATTTTAATGTTAGAGTGTTCGGTTTATCAAAATGTATACTACTTTGAAAGCAGCCTAGAGGATAACTGCTTCCTGAATTGTAGCAAATTGTGATTAATCAAAGTATATAAGACAATTTTACAATTGGCAAACAATCATTCAGTCCAGAAATCTGCTTTTTAATTATTAAGTCTCAACTAGACCCTTTTTAAAGCTGTAAAGGTTTTTGCATCAGTTGCATGATTCAGTAGTTTTCCGATTCCAATGACCCTTTGTTTTAATGCACTTCCCTAGAATTTCTGTTGTCCTCAAGCGCTGGAATAATTCAGCTGTTTCAACTTTATTGATGTACTTGAGCGTTTTCAGTTCTTGAGTTAGGTCTCTATTTGTTTGTGTAAGTCAAGGTTACTGGAGTGTAGTCCAGTAATTCAGTTAGTTTCTGTACAATTTCTAGTGTTTCTATACCTTCTTTGTAGTCTGGAAATGAGAACTGCACACAATACTTCAAATCATTATAGAGTCTTTAACATTCTTTTCCTTAAATCTAATTAAGCAGTTTTTAACATATAACCTAAAATAAATTTACCCTTTGGCACGAATAAGAATGTTGTCACAGCATATAAATTTAGAATTTAGCTCTTTGTTAGAAGCATGATATTTTAAAAATGGAGTCGTTCTTGTGTTCCTTTAACTTTATGCAAAAATGTGCCTTGCCTGTGATAGCCCTGCACTGACAAAAGACTCAGTCCTTTTGAAATAAGAGCATCTGTTAATATCAATGTCCATTTACTTTAACCAGGTGAAGTTCTTTGGTGTCTGTTTAATTTCATCCTTCAGTTAAACTTTAAAGGATTTTATGAAGAATTCTTCTGAAGCTCATGTACTCCCAGTTATTCTTCAGTAAGATAAATGTATCCAGCAATACAACACATAGCCGGCATATTTCCCAACAAATTCTCCTGAGTCTCTACATTTCTTTTTCAAAATGTGTTTTCTCAGGTGTTGCAGTGAAAATGAACTTTAAAGAGGTGAAGGTACTTATTTATCTATTTATTTTGTACTAGCTGCTTTTCTCTTCTATGTATGGTAAACTGCCGGATTTTTTAGTGGGACCATACTGTGCTGTGTTGTTTGGCCTCTTTATACAAGTCAAACGAGAATGTTATTGGTTTTCCCCTTATTATCATTACATTTAAATCATCAAAATATTTTAACATTGGTGGATTACAGCCCTACATACATATTTATAACAATACATTGTGTTATCACTACTACAAACAGTCATGCATCAACTAATTTAAAGTACTGTTTTAAAATGTATGAATATCTGGTAATTACAGAATTTTTCAGTAACGTCTTATTCATTCAATGTGGTGGCTGCATTATCCATTCTGCTTTCAAAGTGTAATGTTACTTCACTGTGAGTATTTCATTTTGCACAAGCAAAAATAAAAATTAGACATTACTTATGACAGCTCATTTTCTTGGAAGTCAAAAAAATACATTTTACCCTGGATTTCAGCTTTAAGCAAAATAATATTGTGTTAGTGATATAATTGTTGTATATCTTATGTGGACCCTCTTGACCAATTCAAAGAATGTTCTGCTTTTGACTGTAGCACAATACCCAACTGTAGTTTCAGTTTTGGAGGTGAAATATCTGTTGTCAGTAATCATAAGTTACTTTCTAGAAATTCTGTTCTAGTCCATCACTACAATGACAAATTGGCATTTGCCAAAAAAAATTAAAAGCTACTTGAGGTTAAGCCTCTAGCTCATTTCTGATGGTGGAATGAATGTCTGAATTGTCAAAAAGTTTGCATTTACAAAAATCAATAATTTCAATTTATACATTTTTTCTAAATTACATGACTAGTAAAGATCTGTATGCACAGTGCTTATTAATACAGTTAGGTACTTCAGAATGTTTTAGTGTAATTGAAATAGATTGAACCCCCAAAGTAATTTTAAGTCAATTTGTAATGTCAGAATATTTTTATATTTTAAATATATCTGAGTTGGAATGCAATTAGCTTAAATTGTACACATTTAAATAGGGTTTAGAAAAAGTTATACTAAGAATTTTTTTGCTGAAAGGTAAAAAATTGATTAGCACCATTAAAGGGTAGCATGTACCAATTGCAAATAGGGGCAGCGTTTGTCAAAAATGTTAATATCTAAATTTCATATAGATTCACCGAACACATAGTTCAAGCCTTTTAGCTTTCTACTTCTGAAGTTGTTCTCACAAAACAAAAAACAGACTAAGTGAATTTGACTCCTCTACTTTTTCATTTTATTTAAGTAGGTGGATATATGAGCTCTTTATAAATCCGAGACCCAAACCTTTTTAATGTTTACTTTGCAAAAAAAATACAGTACATCCAGAAAGTATTCACAGTGCATCACTTTTTCCACATTTTATTATGTTACAGCCTTATTCCAAAATGGATTAAATTCATTTTTTTCCTCAGAATTCTGCACACAACACCCCATAATGACAATGTGAAAAAAGTTTACTTGAGGTTTTTGCAAATTTATTTAAAATAAAAAAAATTGAGAAATCACATGTACATAAGTATTTACAGCCTTGCCATGAAGCTCCAAATTGAGCTCAAGGTGCATCCTGTTTCCCCTGATCATCCTTGAGATTTTTCTGCAGCTTAATTGGAGTCCACCTGTGGTAAATTCAGTTGACTGGACATTATTTGGAAAGGCACACACCTGTCTATATAAGGTCCCACAGTTGACAGGTCCTGTCAGAGCACAAACCAAACATGAAGTCAAAGGAATTCTCTGTAGACCTCCGAGACAGGATTGTCACAAGGCACAAATCTGGGGAAGGTTACAAAAAATATCTGCTACTTTGAAGGTCCCAATGAGCACAGTGGTCTCCATCATCCGTAAGTGGAAGTTCGAAACCTCCAGGACTCTTCCTAGAGCTGGCCGGCCATCTAAACTGAGCGATTGGGGGAGAAGGGCCTTAGTCAGGGAGGTGACCAAGAACCCGATGGTCACTCTGTCAGACCTCCAGAGGTCCTCTGTGGAGAGAGGAGAACCTTTCAGAAGGACAACCATCTCTGCAGCAATCCACCAATCAAGCCTGTATGGTAGAGTGGCCAGATGGAAGCCACTCCTTAGTAAAAGGCACATGGCAGCCCACCTGGAGTTTGCCAAAAGGCACCTAAATGACTCTCGGACAATGAGAAACAAAATTCTGTGGTCTGATGAGACAAAGATTGAACTCTTTGGTGTGAATGCCAGGCGTCACGTTTGGAGGAAACCAGGCACCTCTCATCACCAGGCCAATACCATCCCTACAGTGAAGCATGGTGGTGGCAGCATCATGCTGTGGGGATGTTTTTCAGTGTCAGTAACTGGGAAACTAGTCAGGATAAAGGGAAAGATGACTGCAGCAATGTACACTGACATCCTGGATGAAAACCTGCTCCAGAGCGCTCTTGACCTCAGACTGGGGCGACGGTTCATCTTTTAGCAGGACAACAACCCTAAGCACAAAGCCAAGATATCAAAGGAGTGGCTTCAGGACAGCTCCGTGAATGTCCTTGAGTGGCCCAGCCAGAGCCCAGACTTGAATCCGATTGAACATCTCTGGAGAGATCTTAAAATGGCTGTGCACCGACGCTTCCCATCCAACCTGATGGAGCTTGAGAGGTGCTGCAAAGAGGAATGGGCGAAACTGGCCAAGTATAGGTGTGCCAAGCTTGTGGCATCATATTCAAAAAGACTTGAGGCTGTAATTGCTGCCAAAGGTGCATCAACAAAGTATTGAGCAAAGACTGTGAATACTTACGTACATTTGATTTCTCAGTTTTTTTATTTTTAATAAATTTGCAAAAACCTAAAGTAAAATTTTTACATGTTGTCATTATGGCGTATTATGTGTAGAATTCTCAGGAAAAAAAATGAATTTAATCCATTTTGGAATAAGGCTGTAACATAACAAAATGTGGAAAAAGTGATGCACTGTGAATACTTTCCGGGTGCATTGTATTTTTTTGCAAAGGAAACATAAGAAATGTTTGAGTCTCGGATTTATGAAGAGCTCATATATCCACCTGCTTAAATAAAATGAAAAAGTAGAGGAGTCAAATTCACTTAGTATATATATATATATATATATATATAGACATAATATATATATATATATAACAACAACAACAACAACATTTATTTATATAGCACATTTTCATACAAACAGTAGCTCAAAGTGCTTTACATATTAAAGAATATAAAAATGAAAGACATAATTATAAAAAATAAATCAACATTAACATCGAATAAGAGTAAGGTTCAATGGCCAGGGGACAGAAAAACAAAAACTCCAGACACCTGGAGAAAAATAAAATCTGTAGGATTCCAGACCATGATACCCCCAGTCCCCTCTGGGCATTCTACCTAACATAAATGAAACAGTCCTCTTTGGATTTAGGGTTCTCACGGAAGGGCTTGATGATGATGATGGTCACGTAGACTTCTTCCTTTTAATCCGTCCATCATTGTTGGAGCATCATGAAGCTTTGAGTAGGTGGAGGTGGCGCAGGCCACCATCACAAAGAAACCGGAAAAGAAACAGAAAAGAGAGTAGGGTCAGTACCGATTTTAGAGCCACCATGAATAGTTGTTATGATGAATTGAACATACAGAGTATCAGGATTAAGTTAAATTACGATTAAAATGAAGTTATAAAAGGCCATGTTAAAGTAATGTGTTTTCAGCAGTGTTTTAAAGTGCTCTACTGTATCAGCCTGGCTTAATTCCTATTGGCAGGCTATTCCAGATTTTAGGTGCATAACAGCAGAAGGCACTTCACCACTTCTTTTAAGTTTTGTTCTTGGAATTCTAAGGAGACACTCATTTGAGGATCTGAGGTTACGATTTGGAATATAAGGTGTCAGACATTCGATATATAAGATGGGGCGAGATTATTTAAGGCTTTATAAACCATAAGCAGAATTTTAAAGTCAATTCTGAATGACACAGGTAACCAGTGTAGTGACATCAAAACTGGAGTAATGTGTTCTGATTTTCTTTTCCTAGTTAGGATTCTAATAGACATAATATATATATATATATATATATATATATATATATATATATATATATATATATATACTGTATATATATATATATATATATATATATATATATATATATATATACAAACCGATCCCAAAAAGTTGGGACACTATATAAATCGTGAATAAAAACTGAATGCAATGTTGTGGAGGTGCCAACTTCTAATATTTTGTTCAGAATAGAACTAAATCAGGGAACAAAAGTTTAAACTGAGAAAATGTATCATTTTAAGGGAAAAATATGTTGATTCAGAATTTCATGGTGTCAACAAATCCCAAAAAAGTTAGGACAAGGCCATTTTCACCACTGTGTGGCATCTCCCCTTCTTCTTACAACACTCAACAGACGTCTGGGGAACAAGGAGACCAGTTTCTCAAGTTTAGAAATAGGAATGCTCTCCCATTCTTGTCTAATACAGGCCTCTAACTGTTCAATTGTCTTGGGCCTTCTTTGTCGCACCTTCCTCTTTATGATGCCAAATGTTCTCTATAGGTGAAAGATCTGGACTGCAGACTGGCCATTTCAGTACCGGATCCTTCTCCTCGCAGCCATGATGTTGTGATTGATGCAGAATGTGGTCTGGCATTATCTTGTTGAAAAATGCAGGGTCTTCCCTGAAAGAGATGACGTCTGGATGGGAGCATATGTTGTTCTAGAACCTGAATATATTTTTCTGCATTGATGGTGCCTTTCCAGACATGCAAACTGCCCATGCCACACGCACTCATGCAACCCCATACCATCAGAGATGCAGGCTTCTGAACTGAGCGTTGGATAACAACTTGGGTTGTCCTTGTCCTCTTTGGTCCGGATGACATGGCGTCCCAGATTTCCAAAAAGAACTTCGAATCGTGACTCATCTGACCACAGAACAGTCTTCCATTTTGCCACACTCCATTTTAAATGATCCCTGGCCCAGTGAAAACGCCTGAGCTTGTGGATCTTGCTTAGAAATGGCTTCTTCTTTGCACTGTAGAGTTTCAACTGGCAACGGCGGATGGCACGGTGGATTGTGTTCACTGACAATGGTTTCTGGAAGTATTCCTGAGCCCATTCTGTGATTTCCTTTACAGTAGCATTCCTGTTTGTGGTGCAGTGTCGTTTAAGGGCCCGGAGATCACGGGCATCCAGTATGGTTTTACGGCCTTGACCCTTACGCACAGAGATTGTTCCAGATTCTCTGAATCTTCGGATGATGTTATGCACAGTTGATGATGATAGATGCAAACTCTTTGCAATTTTTCGCTGGGTAACACCTTTCTGATATTGCTCCACTATCTTTCTGCGCAACATTGTGGAAATTGGTGATCCTCTACCCATCTTGGCTTCTGAGAGACACTGCCACTCTGAGAAGCTCTTTTTATACCCAATCATGTTGCCAATTGACCTAATTAGTGTTAATTGGTCTTCCAGCTCTTCGTTATGCTCAAATTTACTTTTTCCTGCATTTAATTGCTACTTGTCCCAACTTTTTTGGGATTTGTTGACACCGTGAAATTTTGAATCAACATATTTTTCCTTTAAAATGATACATTTACTTGGATTAAACGTTTGATCTGTCATCTACGTTCTATTACAAATAAAATATTGACATTTGCCATCTCCACATCATTGCATTATATAGTATATATATAGTACATAGTTTACTGTCAAATAATGCAAAGAGTATGCAACACGTGTTTCGCCTTTATTTGGGCTCATCAGGCGTGACAGGGATCGAACCTCAAACGTCAGCGCCACGGCGTGTGTGTATGTGTATATATATATATATATATATATATTTATTATATATATATATATTGTCACAAAACGAGACAAAGACAGAAAAGGTTTGGGGCAGCCACCCATGTAATTGGTATCCTGGCTGCAACTTCGTTTTCTTTTAAATACCAGCACTGAAGTGCTTACAACAGAGTCCAAAACAAGACTGACACAGAAGGGAAAAGGGAAGGCTTTTAAAGGGGGAGACAGGAAGTGAGGTCATAAGGGTCGGGCACGTGTTCATCGTTCATTGGTTTAGTCCCGATGTGACATCAGGGGCCGGAGCTGGCAAGGTCTGTCTCCATTGGCTCAGTCCCAGAAGTGACGCCCAGAGAGACAGGTGGAACCTCCCGGGTTAGGTCTACAGGAAGTGAGAAAGAGAGTTAGTGCGCTCTGCCACATCCCGCATGGCTCAGAACTGCCTTCACTGAGCCCTTTAGCTGCCTCCCATGCGGCGTGTGTGACAAGGCCCCCTCAGCCCAGACCCGCCGGGTCGGGCGACCTTAACCGAGAGGTCGTGAACCCGAGAGAGCATCGGCGCTGGCATGGAGAGCACCCGACGATGAACGAGCGAAAACTTGTACGGCTGCAGGTCAAGAAACCACCGGGTGACCCGCGGATTCGACTCCTTGTGCAGGGCCATCCACTGTAGAGGTGCATGGTCCGTGACAAGGGTGAACTCACGCCCAACAGGTAGTACCTCAGCTGAGTGATCGCCCATTTAATCGCCAGAGCCTCCCTCTCCACCGCCGCATACCTGGTCTCCGGTCCAACAGTTTCCGCTCAGGAACATGACGGGTGTTCACACCATCGACACTTTGGCTCAGCACGGCTCCCAGGCCTGTGTCCGGCGTCCGCCTGGAGGATGAAAGGCAAAGAAAAGTTAGGTGCCATCAAAATAGGTGCGGACGTAAGGGCCTTCTTCAAGTCACCAAATGCAGTGTCTGTTTTGCAGTCCATACCACAATGTTCGGGCCCTCTTCTTTGTTAAATCAGTCAAGGGCCGCTTTCTCAAAACCGGGTACAAACCGGCGGTAGTACCCGCTAACCCGAAAGGCTTGGACCTGCCGCTTGGTTCATGGACGGGCCATTTCAGAATGGCATCAATTTTGGAGCACTGTGGCCTTACGGTACCCGACCCACCAGGTAGCCTAAATATTTGGCCTCGCTTAATCCAAAGAAACATTTCTTGGGATTAATCCGAGCCCGCCTCACCAAGTGTCCGTAATACCGCTTGGACATGCTGTAGGTGTTCCTTCCATGTGCTGGAATAGATGACCACGCCATCTAGGTAGGCAGCACTGTATGAGTTATGAGGCGAAGCACTTTGTCCACCAGACGCTGAAAGGTTGCTGGAGCCCCGTAACCCAAATGGAAGGACACGATACTGCCAGTGTCCGCTAGGGGTACTAAACGCGTTTTTCCTTCGAGAGTCCGTTAAAGGAACCTGCCAGTACCCTTTGTCATGTCAAGTGTGGTCAGGTATTGAGCCTGTCCAAGCCTCTCGAGGAGGTCGTCCACGCGTGGCATTGGATAGGCATCAAATTGGGAGACTTGGTTAAGCCGACGGAAGTCATTGCAGAACCTCCAACTCCCGTCAGGCTTACCGACGAGCACAATGGGGCTGGACCAGGGACTATAACTCTCCTCAATTACACCTAGTTCCAGCATGCGCTTGATCTCAAGCTCCACTTCAGCCTTTTTGCCTCGGGAGACGGTACAGGCGTTCTCGGACAACAACCCCGGCTCTGTCACAATGTTGTGCTCAATCAGAGAGGTCCTTCCGGGTGTTCACTGACTACCTCTCGACGGTCCGGATAACTGTTTCCAGCTCCTGCCGCTGCCTGGGTCTCAAGTCTGCGCCAAAGTTAAGGTCGTGTGTGTGAGCGAAGAGTGAGCGGGCTGGCCGGAGGAGGGATCGGGTCCCTGTCCTTCCACGGTTTCAGCAGGTTCACATGATATACCGCTCCTTTGGCCGGCGATTGGGTTGACTCACCAAATAGTCACCAGTCCCTTCCTCTCCTTAACTCAGAGGGGCCCTGCCAGTGGGCAAGCAACTTAGAGTGGGAGGTAGGCACTAGGACCATGACCCGATCTCCCGGGTGGAACTCCCCAAGAGACGTGCAGCGGTTGTAGTAGCTAACCTGTGCTGCTTGAGCCTCCTCCATGTGACTTTTAAGGACAGGCGAATCTTTCCAAATCTATCGCAGAATGCGCGATATACTCCAGTATGTTAGTGGTGGGAAGAGCCTCTTCTTCCCAGCCTTCTTTCAAAATATCCAATATGCCCCGAGGTTGTCGCCCATACAGTAGTTCAAAGGGGGAGAACCCCGTGGAGGCTTGTGGGACTTCCCGATAGGCAAAAAGGACGAGGGGGAGGAGCTGATCCCAGTTCCTTCCATCCTCGCTGACCACCTTACGTAGCATTTGCTTGAGAGTTTGATTAAACCTCTCTACTAATCCGTCGGTTTGAGGATGATACACCGAGGTTTTTAAATGCTTTATTTTCAGTAATCTGGCAGTCTCCTTGAACGCCTCCGAGGTGAAGGGGTCCCCTGGTCTGTCAAGACTTCTTTGGGGATCCCCACGCCAATACCCCTAGTAATTCCCGTGCGATGGCTTTAGAGGTAGCTGAGCGCAACGGAACAGCTTCGGGTATCGTAGCATAATCCACGAGGACTAAAATGTACTTGTGTCCTCGGCTGAGGGCTCTAGAGGTCCCACCAGGTCGACCCGATTCTGTGGAAGGGAACGCCAATCAAGGGAATAGGAACAAGAGGAGCACGGTCCCTCCTAGGAATCTGTCGCAGTTGACACTCCGGCAGGAAGCGCAAAAGCGACGAACCTCCTCATTAATTCCTGGCCAGTAAAACCGGAGCTTGATCCGCTCCAGAGTTTTTTCGGTGCCCAGGTGGCCACCTAGGAGGTGGGCGTGCTAGCTCGCAGACCTGCCGCGGAAGGTACGCTGCACTAGCAGCAGCCTCGCCTCCTGCCCGCCATGCATTGCTACACGGTAAAGGAGGTCATTATCTAACACAAAGTAGGGGCCCTGTGGCATCGACTGACTAGTGCGCTGGCCATTGACAAGGACCACTGCATTTTTTACAAACTTCAGGGAGTCGCCATTCCATTGCTCCCTTTGAAAGAAGCCGGCGCCTTTTAAATTGAAACCGAACACGG
Organism: Polypterus senegalus; assembly: GCF_016835505.1. Lineage (NCBI taxonomy): Eukaryota > Metazoa > Chordata > Cladistia > Polypteriformes > Polypteridae > Polypterus > Polypterus senegalus. Next base: position 69,305,110 of record NC_053159.1, on the reverse strand, counting down.
AGAGAGGGTCAGCGCCGACCTCAATGGGCGTGGTTTCCCCGCTCCGCCTGGCGCTGGTGGATGACGTCAGCCTGCGACGCCCGGAGTTGCCACGCCAGCCAGGACGGCTGCTTCACCTCTCTGCCGGCTGATTACACGGCGTGGAGGCAGCTTGAGACGGTTCATCTCCGTCCCATAACGAGGCCCAACTTAACCCCGGAGTGGTATGTGTCTCACCGCTTTTAATGTCAGACCAGTCCCGCCCTAGTATCACCGGGTGTGGAGGATCAGGAAGGATTGCCACGGTTACTTTCTGGACTGATCCTCCGTAGCTAATGACACAAGCGGCGGGGCTGTACCAGCGGTTTCCCGTGGACACAGGTTATACTGGTCTTGAATTTTAGCCATTGTCGCGTAGCACAAAACGGCGGGCAACAATGGAAATGTTGCTGCCGGAATCGAGCAGAGCGAAGTTTTAAACCCGCTAACGATCACCACGCCTGTATGCGGGACCGCCAACGGGTTTGTCAGAGCACACCAAGCCCTCCTCCCTCCACCTGCATTCCTCCTCGCCTCCAAGCGTTTTGCTGCCAGCGCCGCTGACGCCGATGCAAGCTCCGGGTTATACAGGGAGGGGCTAGGTCTTGGGACATACCCGCTGAGTTTGGCAGAAGGACGGTTCTGCTCTCCCAGAGTGTGAGGCCGCCTCTGTGTTTCCAGAAGCTCTATGAGCCCTGACATGTTCAGAACTGCACGCCCCAGACCGGCTGGGTGAAGCCCTGGGGAAGTGCTTTCAGGAGCAGATAGCACGCTACCTGCTCAATGACCTGGTAGGGCTTGTTTTCCAAGGGCCGTAGCCACTGCCATACTTTTGCCCATAAGGACCAGGCTTGTTTACTGGTCGGCCTCTCAGGGTCCAACCTCCACTTCGTTATTTTACTCACCTGCCAGTCTGGGGCACCCCAAGGTGGTAAAAGGGGCTGTGGTTTCACTGGGGGGCAGGCACTCTCCCCCAAGAGAGCATACTGAGTCCCTCTTGTCTCCCTCCTCCAGGGCAGCCCACTTGGTGAGCCCCACCCGCACACTCCCTGGCCTCTCTAGATGGCCTAGTTCTGCGTGCTGGGAGCGGAGCCCGCACCGGTCTCGCCAACCACGGGCACCCTCCCGCCTGAATACTCGCCCCGCACGCCCCCCACCTGGGTGTTTTGCAGGTCCTGTCCCCTTCTCTTCTGGGACTTCTCCATCCTGCCGCTACGCCACTGTCACAAAACGAGACAAAGACAGAAAAGGTTTGGGGCAGCCACCCATGTAATTGGTATCCCGGCTGCAACTTCGTTTTTCTTTTAAATACCAGCACTGAAGTGCTTACAACAGAGTCCAAAACAAGACTGACACAGAAGGGAAAAGGGAAGGCTTTTAAAGGGGGAGACAGGAAGTGAGGTCATAAGGGTCGGGCACGTGTTCATCGTTCATTGGTTTAGTCCCGGATGTGACATCAGGGGGGCCGGAGCTGGCAAGGTCTGTCTCCATTGGCTCGGTCCCAGAAGTGACGTCCAGAGAGACAGGTGGAACCTCCCGGTTAGGTCTACAGGGAAGTGAGAAAGAGAGTTAGTGCGCTCTGCCACATCCCGCATGGCTCAGAACTGCCTTCACTCGAGCCCTTTAGCTGCCTCCCATGCTGGCGTGTGTGACATATATATATATATATATATATATATATATATATATATATATATATATATATATATATATATATATATATATATATATATATATATATATACTACTGGTCAAATGTTTTAGAACATCTCAGTTTTCTTCTAATTTAATCAGTTGAAATACAATGAATGACCTAACCTGGTGAAAAGGTTAAATTAATACAACTGTTAGAACTTACAGATGTTCTGCTGCAATTATAGTAAATTAAGCCTTGCAAATTGAATCCATTTGCACAGGTGTCTCAACTTCTGTTGATTACTTAAAACACTCTGTCTGTCTTAAATCAGAGTTGGAACAGACATACGGTATTTTATATATATATGCATATATATGCATACTATATATATATATATAAAATGGTTCACTTAGTGGTCATCATCTCTTATAGGCCATGTGCATTAGTCTAGTTCAGCAAATTTCAACGTTCACTTAGTGGTCGTCATCTCTTATAAGCCATGTGCATTAGTCTAGTTCAGCAAATTTGAACTTCATATTCTCAAACCCAGTTAATCCACTTCAGGCTTGCAGCAGGCCAGACCTGCGTAGCACTTGGCACAAAGTAAAAAAAACAGCCAAAAAACAGCCTTTGACATTGTGACATCCATTGCCCTTCTCACATACCCACATCTGCTCCTTCCCATGAGCTATAGCCTAGACAACTGTAAACACGGGATCCCATTTCTAGACCGCGGCAAACTAATATTAAGGCGCTTCGAAATTCTTTTACACGTATACTATTATGAGGTCGTCAGGTCGGATTATGAAGACACACACAGGAGTGGGGGACCGACAGTGCCATCCCGGCCAGTTAATGGCAGGGCCGTCTCTCCAGACTCCACGAGTCCCACCGCGACACTCATATCGTCAACGAGGACCACACTAAATAAAAGAAAAAGGCAAGTTTCCTTTCTTTACACCTTTTTTCCTTTTATCCAAAACCAACGCCTTTCTCTCTTAACACTGCAGAGGACACAAAAATGTTTTTTTTTTAATTGCTGGTAATGCCGGTAAGGCACATTACCACAGGCAGAAATTTGGACGTTCACATAGGAAATGTAAATTTCTATACCACAGCCGTCGTGTAGCGCCTTTCAAAAGGGATCAACTACCAAGAGATGATCCATATACATTTTAGCTGCTGTTAGTACTACTTACCTGTTATGTTATATCAGTTTTAAATTGTAGCTTACCCGAAACCACTCCAGTGGTGCTCAATGTATCTTTACTTCTTAAAACGTTAATGTTTTACTGTTTAATAACTTATAGACTACATTTTATTTTTTTCCCTTGTACTCAGTGAGCGAGGCCAATGGGTGATCAGCTATATATATATATATATATATATATATATATATATATATATATATATATATATATATATATATATATATATATATATATATGAATGACCTCCAAAGAGGGCTGAGACTTTTGACCACGTGAACGTGTCTGCAAAAAGTGGCGTCTCCTGCCCTGCAAAAGTCAAGCAGCCGGCGCGCGCGTATAGCTGTACCGGCCTTTGAGACGCTGACTGCGCTTCTGCCTTAAGTCAAAGTGAGCACTTTTAATTTTTTTCCTCCTTCCCCTGAGCTATAGCACAGACAACTGCAAACACGGGATCCCTTTTCTACACCGCAGCAAACTAATATTAAGGCACTTCGCACTTTCATTTGTACATATACTATTATGAGGTCGCAGAAGACACGCACAGGAGTGGAGGACCGACAGTGCCATCCCAGCCGATTAATGGCAGGGACGTCTCACTAGTCTACACAAGACTCACCGCGACTGTCCCCAAAAGGTGCTCATATCGTCAGCGAACACATCTCTCTATACTCTATAAAAGAAAAAGGCAACTTTCCCTTCTTTACACCTTTTTTCCTTTTATCCCAAACCAAAGCCTTTCTCTCTTAACACTGCAGAGGACACAAAACTAATTTTCTTTAATTGCTGGTAATGCCGGTAAGGCACATTACCAGAGGCATAAATTTGGACGTTCACATAGAAAATGTAATTTCTATACCACAGCCGTCGTGTAGCGCCTTTCAAAAGGGATTTACTACCGAGAGATGATCCATATACATTTTAGCTGCTGTTAGTACTACTTACCTGTTGTGTTACACAGGCTTTAAAATGTAGTTTACCCGCAACCACTCCAGTAGTGCTCAATGTACCTGTACTTCTTAAAACGTTAATGTTTTACTGTTTAATAACTTATAGACTATATTTTATTATTTTTCCCTTGCACTCAGTGACCAAAGCTATACACACACATATAGACACATACATATATATATACACATATATATGTGTATATGTAGATATGTATATATGTATATACAGTGGTGTGAAAAACTATTTGCCCCCTTCCTGATTTCTTATTCTTTTGCATGTTTGTCACACAAAATGTTTCTGATCATCAAACACATTTAACCATTAGTCAAATATAACACAAGTAAACACAAAATGCAGTTTTTAAATGATGGTTTTTATTATTTAGGGAGAAAAAATCCAAACCTACATGGCCCTGTGTGAAAAGTAATTGCCCCCTTGTTAAAAAGTAACCTAACTGTGGTGTATCACACCTGAGTTCAATTTCCGTAGCCATCCCCAGGCCTGATTACTGCCACACCTGTTTCAATCAAGAAATCACTTAAATAGGAGCTGCCTGACACAGAGAAGTAGACCAAAAGCACCTCAAAAGCTAGACATCATGCCAAGTTCCAAAGAAATTCAGAAACAAATGAGAACAGAAGCCATTGAGATCTATCAGTCTGGTAAAGGTTATAAAGCCATTTCTAAAGCTTTGGGACTCCAGCGAACCACAGTGAGAGCCATTATCCACAAATGGCAAAAACATGAAACAGTGGTGAACCTTCCCAGGAGTGGCTGGCCGACCAAAATTACCCCAAGAGTGCAGAGACGACTCATCCGAGAGGTCACAAAATACCCCAGGACAACGTCTAAAGAACTGCAGGCCTCACTTGCCTCAATTAAGGTCAGTGTTCACGACTCCACCATAAGAAAGAGACTGGGCAAAAACGGCCTACATGGCAGATTTCCAAGACGCAAACCACTGTTAAGCAAAAAGAACATAAAGACTCATCTCAATTTTGCTAAGAAACATCTCAGTGATTGCCAAGACTTTTGGGAAAATACCTTGTGGACTGATGAGACAAAAGTTGAACTTTTTGGAAGGCAAATGTCCCGTTACTTCTGGCGTAAAAGGAACACAGAATTTCAGAAAAAGAACATCATACCAACAGTAAAATATGGTGGTGGTAGTGTGATGGTCTGGGGTTGTTTTGCTGCTTCAGGACCTGGAAGGCTTGCTGTGATAGATGGAACCATGAATTTTACTGTCTACCAAAAAATCCTGAAGGAGAATGTCTGGCCATCTGTTCGTCAACTCAAGCTGAAGCGAACTTGGGTGCTGCAACAGGACAATGACCCAAAACACACCAGCAAATCCACCTCTGAATGGCTGAAGAAAAACAAAATGAAGACTTTGGAGTGGCCTAGTCAAAGTCCTGACCTGAATCCAATTGAGATGCTATGGCATGACACTAAAAAGGCGGCTCATGCTAGAAAACCCTCAAATAAAGCTGAATTACAACAATTCTGCAAAGATGAGTGGGCCAAAATTCCTCCAGAGCTGTAAAGACTCATTGGAAGTTATCGAACGCTTGATTGCAGTTATTGCTGCTAAGGGTGGCCCAACCAGTTATTAGGTTCAGGGGCAATTACTTTTCACACAGGGCCATGTAGGTTTGGATTTTTTTCTCCCTAAATAATAAAAACCATCATTTAAAAACTGCATTTTGTGTTTACTTGTGTTATATTTGACTAATGGTTAAATGTGTTTGATGATCAGAAACATTTTGTGTGACAAACATGCAAAAGAATAAGAAATCAGGAAGGGGGCAAATAGTTTTTCACACCACTGTAGATATGAAGATATGTATGTATATATATATGTATACTCAAACCCATTATGACAGCAGCAATCCAAGCTGTGAGAAAACAGTAAAAAGGAGGCGTGTCAGACGTCGTGGTACATTTTCTGATGCAGCTAGACCAAAACAACTTCGTGATGCTGCCGCCAAATACACAAAACAACTTTGACAATCATGTTACGTTATTTTTAAAATGTTTCCTTTTCTCCTTTTCTTTTCCATAACTTCTTTAACACACGACATCGCTGCGAAGCGCGGGTATTTTGCTCTATATATATATATATATATATATATATATATATATATATATATATATATATATATATATATGACAGCAACACTCATAACAGTGACAAAACAATTACATTGACAATCATCCATCCATCCATTTCCTAACTCGCTGAATCCGAATACAGGGTCACGGGGGTCTGCCGGAGCCAATCCCAGCCAACACAGGGCACAAGGCAGGAACCAATCCTGGGCAGGGTGCCAACCCACCACAGGACACACCCACACACCAAGCACACACTAGGGCCAATTTAGAATCGCCAATCCACCTAACCTGCATGTCTTTGGATTGTGGGAGGAAACCCGGAGCGCCCGGAGGAAACCCACGAGACACGGGAGAACATGCAAACTCCACGCAGGGAGGACCCGGGAAGCGAACCCGGGTCTCCTAACTGCGAGGCAGCAGCGCTACCACTGCGCCACCGTGCCGCCCTCATTGACAATCATGTTACGTTATTTTCAAAATGTTTCCTTTTCTTTCTCTTTCCTTCTTTAACACACTACTTCTCCGCTGCGAAGCGCGGGTATTTTGCTATATATATATATATATATAGCAAAATACTCAGCTTCAGAGCGCTAATACTGCCTTTAAATTTTATTAAGAAGAAAATTAAACCTTTTTAAACTGAGGGAAAATATACCAATAATTATTTGTTAAGGATCTCTTTGTATACCACATTATGAGTTCGGCCTTCCGGTTGTAATATGACCAAGCTGTGCGCTGAACTTACTCTTGAGCATGCAACGTACAGTTGGCAATGTGAACAGTAATCTTGTTTCAAATCTCACAGCTTGGATTGCTGCTGTCATAATCGGTTTAAGTTTCATGGTTTGTTTCAATTACAACAATATTTGTAGGACTTGTGTTGAAGAGACATTCGGCATCTGTCAAGCGTTGTAAGTATACAACCGGTTTCATCGATAACTTCACATCCAGCTTTTGAGAGTTTGTCGAAAGGTGTAAAATATTTGGCCATTTATACACTTGAAAGCGACAACCGAACAATTCAGCAGCAGCCATCAACTCACATGCAGAAGCATAGGGCTTAAGCATTTCACTCTTATAGTGCTCCTGTGTAGTATAATTATCTTCTGTACCGTCATCAGTCTATACCTTGAACCTGTCCCAGTCATTCAATACATAAGACACAATATTCCTCTGGATATCAAGAGTGAGCCTGATTTGGCCATGCAATATGTAACAAAGAGAATGGAAAAGGTAGGTGCCATCTCCGGGCATGGAAACCACTCGGTAAGTGACAGTTTTTTGATCGATGGTGATCACCAAAATAGAAATGTTAATGGGGGTACGGTTGGAATGATAAAGGAAATGTGTACCTGAACAATGTAAAGTAAGTCTAAAATACCTACACAATAACTATAATCGTAATAAATGAACAATAAAACAGCGGAGAAGCTGTGGATTAAATAAAAAGGCTGTAGTTATCAGCAGGGAGACGTGGATCCCGTGGCAAAGCAAGGAAGGGAATGTAGAGACTGGAGCGACGGACGGCTTTATATAGGCAGGCTGCCAACAAAGTAGGAGATGTTGGGATGGGGGACCCAACACCGCCTCACCGAGCTGCAGGCTATGGACGTAAGTAGGATTCAGTTAGCGTTGGGAACCCGCGTACCAAATTTCTTGAAGATTGGCCCATAAGTAACAAAGACCATTGAAAAATTCAATATGGCAGCCGACAGTGGCATCATACCACCGAAATAAGTACGTACATTGGTTTCGGTTAGCGCAGGGAAGCCGTCTACCAAATTTCGTGAAGATGGGGCCATAAATAAGAAGGTTCAACATGGCGTACGTTGTCGACCGTTATGACCGTTATGCGTAGAATTTCGAAATGAAACCTGCTTAACCTTTGTAAGTAAGCTGTAAGGAATGAGCCTGCCAAATTTCAGCCTTCTGCCTACACAGGAAGTTGGAGAATTAGTGACATTGGAAACTTCAATATGGCAGCCGACAGTGGCATCATACCACTGAAATAAGTACGCACATCGGTTTTGGTTAGCGTAGGGAAGCCACCTAAATTTTCTTGTCTGGGTTTTTACAGTTTAGAATTAGCCTTGAATCCTTGTTGAATATCTAGTCCTACTTCATTTAAGCTATGTTTTGCTTCTATGCTGCAGTCTATTCTTTGCCAGGCATGCAGAGCTGCTTACTTACCTTTTTATGTGCAATCAAGCCTGATAATTTGGATTAGTTGCAAGATATTTCTAAGAATAAGAAATGGCAGGGTGTGTAAAGCATACAGCATATAATATAGCACTAGCCCAGGGAAGAAAAATGAAAGAATATACCAGATGGAAAAAGTCTGCAGATAAATTGACATGTTAACATTAGATGTCTGTGGTACAGAATGTATAATTGATGTGTGGTTCTTTCAATCTAGGGGAATCTTCTAATAAACAAATAAGCCCACTCGTTACTAAAGTACTGGTCTGTACAGAATTGTAGCAATATTATCAGGGTGAACTCTGTATTGTGGATTGTAGCATTGATTTAATTATGCCTGCAAAGAGAGTGTCTGTATTTAAACATAAATTGGTTGTGATTGGTCTTCATTTGTAGCCTCAATGTCATTTTATTACAAAGATGCATCATGCTGTAAGAGTTAATAATGCTTTTGCTTTTTTTCTCTTTTTTTTGGGCAAAGGGGTCCACTCTGCTACAGCTAACAGTAGAATGTTCATAATCTACACTTGTATATCTCTTTCTTTATGAATGGTGTCCAAAACAAAATTTGACATCTGCAGAATCAAGAGAGCAGAAGAGGAAACAACAAAGATATTAGGTCATCTCATTTAAGCATGTCCCCTCACATGCTTATACTTGTTCAATTTAGAATAATTAGTTACACTAACATAGGTATTTTTGAGATATGGAAAAAAATGTATAAAAATATGCAAATTCCTTACAGATGATAACTCATTGTCCCATTTGCCTGTAAGTAGGTAGTGGTGACTAGTATACCATTGTCCTGCTCAGAAATTTCTAGATTATGGTATTTTCAATGCTGTCATTTTCTCATTGAGGAATACAGATACTGTATTTGAGCTTAGTTTAAAATAATGTATACACACCTTCATCAAAGTTTTGACTGTTTATGCAATTAAAAGCCACCTTTTATGCAACTTAATGTTGGGTCCTGTGCAGTGCTGTCTACTGCCTTGTACCCAGCTAAACTTTTTTTTCCCCCAGGAGGTTATTCATGGTATGTTGTTAAATAACATTCTTTTTATACAGTTTACTTAATATTAAAATTTGGTACCGTAAAATGAAACAGATGTAAAAATGTAAAGTTTTACAATAACCTGTCTGTTAGAAACATGTGCTGCAATTTAAGATACAAAACCTTACAGGGTGTTTTATAGTATGCTAGCTCTTCATTAATGCCAACCATTCACTGAGACTAAAAACTAAGAAACTGCTCTTTTTTAAGCTTGAAAATTTATTAGACATTTGTTTCTTTTCATGACTCAGGCAATTGTTTTATTATTCTAACAGGCTAATGACAAAAACCATTATCTATCCGTTTCTTGTAACCAATTAACAATGGACCTGGACAAGCAAAAAGATGTGGTAGCCAAAATGAGTGATCTGAATACAGCATTAGCAGTGGACAAGCAAACCCTTAACTCCAATATTCTGCAGGTATAGTAGTTAACATTTATTTGCTCTTGTATCAGAGGTATCGATATTATTCGTCCTTCATTTTACAATTGTATGCTAAAGCAAAAAGAACAGGTAGAACTAAAGCAAGCAAATTTTATCCCTTTCACAGTGCCACGTGACATAATGTTTTGAATGGCTGTAGGTCTGACCATGATGGCATTGTCAACTCTGCTAATAGGCCAAACAGAATACCAGAGAGCTTTATTTTGTTTATGCTAGGGGTCCTCAATCACAGTCCTGGAGGGCCGCAGTGGCTGCAGGTTTTTGCTCCAACCCAATTGCTTAATAAGAAGCCCTTATTGCTTAAGTAGCACTCCTGCTTCACTTTAGTGGTCTCGCCCATTAAGATTTTGAACATTATTTGCTTATTATTTTAACCCTAACCCTAACCCTAATTCTTGGTTTTTAATTGCTCCTAATTAGCAATAAGATGCAAATGACAAAAGAAACCAGCATTTCTCCATTTCACTTGTTACCATTTACACCTGTGTGTATTTATTATGCACTATTGGGTTTAATTAAAAACTTGGAAGGAAAGTAAAGAGAAAAAGGTGAAGGACTGAGAATTACTCGTATATTTTAGCCTTCAAATCGTTTGGATGATATCCTTAGAAAGGGGAAGAAAATCTAGGATATGAGAATTTCCTGACATAGAAGAGTTAAAGCACTAACAAGCCATGAAATTAAATTATTGGCAAGAATTGTTTTATAATTAAGCAACCGGGTTAGAACAAAAACCTGCATCCACTGTGGCCCTCCTGGACTGTGATTGAGGACCTCTGGTTTATGCAGGCAAAACTTTACTACTATAATTAATAACCCATATTTACAGAATGTTGCATACAGAGAAGTTGTATAAGATGAGAAATAATGAAACATAATTGAGATAACAACAGCATAACATAATATTCTCAAAGATGCTATTGTAAATAGTAATTGAACCTTGCATTGGAAATACTACATTACTATTTAGAATTCCAGTAATGCATTGATAAATCAAACTAAGAAGTGTCTCACATAATCAAGTAAATTGGAGGTATGGTGCAGATACAGTGCATGTTTGTTTGTATGTGCATGTCTAAATAAATTGTTGTGCAGTAACAATGATAATGTACAGTTAGGCCCATAAATATTTGGACAGAGACCATTTTTTACTAATTTTGGTTCTGTACATTACCACAGTGAATTTTAAATGAGACAACTCATATGCAGTTAAAGTGCAGACTTTCAGCTTTAATTCAGTGGGTTGAACAAAAAGATTGCAGAAAAATGTGAGGTAACTAAAGCATTTTTTAACACAATCCCTTCATTTCAGGGGCTCAAAAATAATTGGACAATTGACTCAAAGGCTATTTCATGGGCAGGTGTGGGCAAGTCCATCATAATGTCATCATCAATTAAGCAGATAAAAGGCCTGGAGTTGATTTGAGGTGTGGTGCTTGCATGTGGAAGATTTTGCTGTGAACAGACAACATGCGGTCAAAGGAGCTCTCCATGCAGGTGAAAGAAGCCATCCTTGAGCTGCGAAAACAGAAAAAACCCATCTCAGAAATTGCTACAATATTACGAGTGGCAAAATCTACAGTTTGGTACATCCAGGGGAAAGAAAGAAAGCACTGGTGAACTCAGCAACGCAAAAAGACCTGGACATCCATGGAAGACAAGAGTGGTGGATGATCGCAGAATCATTTCCATGGTGAAGAGAAACCCCTTCACAACAGCCAACCGAATGAACAACACTCTCCAAGGGGTAGGCGTATCAATATCCAAGTCTACCATAAAGAGAAGACTGCATGAAAGTAAATGTAGAGTGTGCACTGCAAGGTGCAAGCCAGTCATACACCTCAAGAATAGAAAAGCTAGATTGGACTTTGCTAAGGAACATCTAAAAAAGCCAGAACAGTTCTTGAAAAACATTCTTTGGGCAGATGAAACCAAGATCAACCTCTACCAGAATGATGGCAAGATAAAAGTATGGAGAAGGCATGGAACAGCTCATTATCCAAAGCATACCACATCATCTGTAAAACACGGTGGAGGCAGTGTGATGGCTTGGGTGTGCATGGCTGCCAGTGGCACTGGGACACTAGTGTTTATTGGTGATGTGACACAGGACAGAAGCAGCCAAATGAATTCCGAGGTGTTCAGAGACATACTATTTGCTCAAATCCAGCTAAATGCAGTCAGATTGATTTGGTTGGCGTTTCATGATAAAGATGGACAATGACCCAAAACATACAGCCAAAGCAATCCAGGAGTTTATTAAATAAATGCAAAGAAGTGGAAAATTCCTGAATGGCCAAGCCAGTCACCTGATCTTAACCCAGTTGAGCATGCATTTCACTTGTTGAAGACTAAACTTCGGACAGAAAGGCCCACAAACAAACAGCAACTGAAAGCCGCTGCATTAAAGGCCTGGCAGAGCATTAAAAAGGAGGAAACCCAGCATCTGGTGATGTCCATGAGTCTAAGACTTCAGGATGTCATTACCAGCAAAGGGTTTTCAACTAGGTATTAGAAATGAACATTTTATTTCCAGTTATTTAATTTGTCCAATTACTTTTGAGACCCTGAAATAAAGGGATTGTGTTAAAAAAATGCTTTAGTTGCCTCACATTTTTATGCAATCTTTTTGTTCAACCCACTGAATTAAAGCTGAAAGTCTGCTCTTCAACTGCATCTGAGTTGTTTCATTTAAAATTCATTGTGGTAATGTACAGAACCAAAATTAGAAAAAAAGTTGTCTCTGTCCAAATATTTATGGCCCTAACTGTATACTCTTATGTAAGTGATGGAAATGTTATAAACCTGCAACTCAAATAACTTGTCTGCTGCAGCCAACTATTCTTTCCTTAAACACTAATAAATAGTTCTTAAAATGCAGTGATTGTTTCAATAAAGGATGAAAATGCTATTTATAAGAATCTGAGTGTTCTTTCTTATAGCTTGAGATGGAGCTGTGTCAGACGAGGTCACATGCAGAACATCTGGAACATGACAGTGTCCCTGTGCGCAAGGCTTTGAAAACTGCAATCTTAGAACAAGCAGAACTAAAACATATGAATAGACAACTTCTTGCTTCACTGGCTGAAGCTGCAGAGAATGAGAAAAAGATGGAAGAAAAAGCAACAGCAATAAAAATGATGGATAGTGGTCAGTTGAAACAGGTACAGTACACAGGGTGCCTCCTTGAGATTAACATTATGTTAAGATACCAAAATATATACAACTGCTGGACTGTAAACAAGTGATAGAACATCCATCCATCCATTATCCTAACTACAGGGTCACGGGGGTCTGCTGGAGCCAATCCCAGCCAACACAGGGCAGGAAACAAACCCTGGGCAGGGCGCCAGCCCACCTCAGGGCGCACATACACACACCCAGACACCAAGCACACGCTACTGACAATTCAGGATCACCAGTGCGCCTAACCTGCATGTCTTTGGACTGTGGGAGGAAACCAGAGAACCCGGAGGAAACCAATGCAGACACGGGGAGAACATGCAAGCTCCACACAGGGAGGACCCGGGAAGCGAACCCAGGTCTCCTAACTACAAGGCAGCAGTGCTTGAAACATTGAAAAATTAAAATGTAGAGAAACCAGTAACAAAAACAAAAAATAACAATGATTTAAAAATAAAAACTGGTATAATAGGAATTATATCAAATGACTTGCCAAAAAAGCATATTCTGTCAATTCTGTTAATGACAACTGTGTTTATGCTTGGCCAAAAAATAGGAAACAATAATGAAAGATGAATTTGGCTTCTGTCCCAGTTATATTTCTGGAATATCATGTTATAGCATTTAACCTGTCTTATACATGTGTTTTGGGTGCTTTTATGATTTTTTAACTATGTAGAATTTGTTTTTTAAGGTTGTTTGATTTGGAAACATTACAATTTGTTCCTATTTTGTTTCTTTGTTTACAGGAAGTGGGTTTATTACAAATAACCCTTTGCTGGGTAACAATGCTTAAACTTGAAATTTAGTGTTGTTAGTTTCAGTTCCATGTAGGAGTGGTCATTATGGCCCAAAATGTATATCATGATTTAATTAATAATGATCATGGTTATTGTATATAACATGGTATAATCTATGTACATAAACATTTTAAATATATTCCAGTTAAGTGATTCTGTTAGCCTAGTGTCATAGGTTAGCAATGGGTAGTTGTACTGAGATGTTTATTTTCATAAATATCTCTATTGTGCAAAATAATAAAAGAACAACTGAACAAGAAGTAAATAAACATATATTGCACATACCCTTTAAATCACAGAATCCTGGAAAATATGTGCACTATAAAGACTATACAGTAAAAAAAATTAAACATGATGTGCAATAAAAAAATAAGTATTCAAAGAGTTGTTCCTTCCAATTTCTTTTTTTCCCATTAAGCAAAAACAAGCAAGTTTAACTAGACTGTAATATTGCCTTTCAAAGCATTTTTGTGAACAGCAAACAAGCCCTTACAATCTAGCCTATTAAAGAAAGCTCTTGCACTTGTCATTGGTGGTCAATTTTTTAAAAAGATATTCTAATGTAGAAATATCCATATTTGTACCAAACGAAATATCTTCCATGTAATTGCTTTCTACCCTTGAAGATATATAGCATTTCAATATACATGGATCAAATGATGTAAAAATAATGCCCATTGTTAGAACATTAGAGCATTAGAACAATCTAGATAAGAACAGGACATTCAGCCCAACAAAACTCACCCATTCTATTCATTTAATTCTTCTAAAAAAACATTGTCTAGTTTTGAAAGTTCCTAAAGTCTTACTGACTACCATGCTACTTGGTAGCTTATTCCAAGTGTCTGTTGTTTTCTGTGTATAGAGGAACTTCCTAATGTTTGTGCGAAATTTACCCTTAACAAGTTTCCAACTGTAGATCCATGTTCTTGATGAACTTATTTTAAAGTCACAGTCTCAATCCACTGCACTAATTCCCTTCATAATTTTAAACACTTCAATCATGTCTCCTCTCAATCTTCTTTTGTTTAAATTGAAATGGCTCAGCTGTTTCAGTCTTTCTTCATAAGTCATCCCCTGTAGCCCTGGATTGAGCCTAGTCACTCTTCTCTGGACCTTTTCTAGCGCTGCTATGTCCTTTTTGGTGCCCGGAGACCAAAATTGCACACAGTACTCCAGATGAGGCCTCACCAGTGCATTATAAAGCTTGAGCATAACCTCCTTGGGCTTGTACTCCACACATTGTGCTATATAACATTTAGCCTTTATAATAGCTTCTGAACACTGTTGGGAAGTCAATAGCTTATAGTCCACTATGACTCCTAAATCCTTTTCATAAGGTGTACTCTCGATTTTCACACCTCCCATTGTGTATTCACACTTAACATGTTTAGTTCTTATGTGTAATGCTAATACTTCACATTTACTGACATTAAATTTCATCTGCCTTGTCAAGAGACTGGCTAGGTCATTATTCAAGATCAGCATTTTGTTGTTGACCATCTGCCTAACAAATCTGCCTAAGACTTGAATTCTGTCCAAGTCCTTCTCTAATGATTTAACGGATTCCAGATTATATGCCAATCCACCTGTCTTGGTATCATCTGCAAACTTAACCAGCTTGTTACTTATATTCCTATCCAAATCAGTATGCTGCTGGAGTATGTGAATTTCCTCTTGGGATTAATAAAGTATCTATCTATCTATCTATCTATCTATCTATCTATCTATCTATCTATCTATCTATCTATCTATCTATCTATCTATCAATCAAATCATTTATATATATTAAAAATAGCAGTGGCCCTAGCACTGAACCCAGTGGAGCACCACTTATTTACAACTGTATTTATACTTAAATATTCTCCTACTTGTGTACAAACTCTATGGTGCATCTTTTCCCTTGCTGCTCTACAAATGTGCTTATTTTGAAGGGCCATTTTGCCAGGCCTATCTTATTATTATTATCATAGACTACGGAAAGTATCTGCATGCATACATTAAATCACATCACAAATTTGTTTGCTTTTGGCAGCATATGTGAGCATTGTGCTGAAAATGCATTAATTGCTAGTGCATTAACCACACATGAGTTTGAAGCATACAAAATATAAAGTAACAATCTGAAGTGCACAGTAAGGATTGACACACAGACACAAGCAGGTGTTTAATAGTCCTTATAAAGGACATTTATTGTTCCTTAAAGTAATGACCCTGATAAACTTCCATTATTAATCTCGGGAGACGCTGCTTTTTCTCTTCAAGAGAGATTGCTGTCCTCACAAACCTTTAAGCTACATTGTCCATCTTCTCTTCTTTGTCAAGTCTGATCTGCTGTTTCACCACACAAGAGACAAATTTTAACATGAAGAAAACAAAAGTAACCAGATCTCTACTGCCATCCAATACCACTTTCTGCGATCATTATTATAACATGCATTTTCTGCAGTAACCATGTGTTTATATAAACTCGATGGCTGAAACAAACACACTATCAGTTTCAGAAAAAGTAAGCCACCTTAGCCTTCCTTTTTGCATCTCCATGTTACCTGCATATTGTATGTTGTGATATATCAGTTGGACAAGTCAAAAAGGCGACTTCCTGATATGGTCAACCACAGTGGAATCAATACACAACAGTGTCTACCTTTTGAGAACTTTCTACCAGTGTTTCATTACTACTGGTGTATCACACACCACTACTGTAATTCCACTTTGGCCCAAGAATCTGATTTAATTTCTAGTTTTTTGATCTCTCTTTTGATTTCTGATTCTCCATTTGCTCTCGTGTTTTCATTGCCTTCTCTTTTGACCTATTTCCTGTCTAACTTAGATTTTTTGCTTCACGTAACCATTAACTGGTTATATTTTTCCTCAAAACAATCCTTTGTCATAACAAATGTATAACCATTTTACACAGTTTACATTGACTATGTTTCCTTTACTAAGTATTTAGTAATGTGGTGAATGGTACTCCTAGATACCTTGACACTATAAAAGATTTCATTGATAGTTAATTTAATTAGAGATGTTTGCATACAAGCTTGAAAGCTCCAAAAACTGTGCTGTAATAAAAGTCAAAGACCAAGTACAAATATAAGCAGAAATGCAACAATATGAAAAGGATGTCCCCCACTCTGTTACCAAGATTTTTTTATGCTGCATGATAGGGCCATCAATCCTCAGCCTATCTGAACAAATGTTCCTTTACCTTATTCAATCCTAACATACATCAGACCTAAGTAGATGATCATGCTGCTATAGTGGGCTTATTGTTATTCACGAAGAGAAACATCTCAATTTGCCACCTTAGCAATTACCTCTGCCTAGTTGGAATTACAGGGTCAACCAAATATGTGAAGTAAAAAACTAAAATTGTAAAAGTACAGATTAATAAAGACCATCCATTTTAGAACAGAAAAGAAACTGCAGAAATTTGAGGCAATTTGAGCAATCAGTGCAAAAGGGTTATAATGCACAATTCTTGCTTACATATACTGTATGTTGATTTGTTTGAGTTTTAAGTTAAAATTGCTTCCAGTGGTGGTTTCTACGTGAATATTCTAGTTAAGTTACATGGATCTGGAGAGAAATGCAGAAAAGATGGAGCCATCTTAAGGCAGAAGTGGTGTGTATGTGTGTGTGTGCGTGTGTGTGAGTAAGTGAAAAGCATTTAAATAGGAAGAACTTATGAAAGTGGTCATAAGTGGTTGCCAGAGATCTTGAACAAGATTCTGCATTGGACAGGCCTGGAAGTAGGTAAAGTAAAATCAGTGCAGATGTTATTACTTCTGACCCTACGTCAGCTCTGTGAGACGCAGCCAACAGCATAAATGTGCAGGCAGGAGACGTGGCCGAAAAGAGATCCTTGGAGTGCCATGGGAGGAACCATGGAAAATCAGAGTGGCATCAGAAAGATTCTTATGAAGGAGGCCATCTCCAGTAAACCAAATATGATCCACTGCTACCAGTGCCAATGATGATAATATGTCAGCTGAAAAATTAAGAAAAAATTTAAATTAAGATTTATCAAAATATTTTGTCATTGGGTATAACATCCAAATAACAAAGCTGAAAGATTTCATAATCTATTGCGATGTATAATTTTTAAGCATTTCTTCTGTATTTTCTGATTATTTTCCTAGTAAATTGATAATTAAATCTGGGATTTTCACATGCACAAATCTATACTAATAAAAGGCAAAGCCCTCACTGACTCACTCACTCATCAGTAATTCTCCAACTTCCTGTGTAGGTAGAAGGCTGAAATTTGGCAAGCTTATTCCTTACAGTTTACTTACAAAAGTTAAGCAGGTTTCATTTCGAAATTCTACACGTAACGGTCAAGAGCATACTCAAGAGTAAGCTCAGTGCACAGCTTGGTCATATTACAACCGGAGGGCCGAACTCACAATGTGGTATACAAAGAGATCCTTAACAAATAATTATTGGTATATTTTTCCTCAGTTTAAAAAGGTTTAATTTTTTAATCTTCTTAATAAAAATTTTAAGGCAGGACTTCGCCACTGCGATGCACAGGTATTTTGCTAGTGTAATATATATATATATATATGTAGATATGTATATATGTATGTGTATATATATGTGGATATGTATATATATATGTTTGTATATATGCAGATATATGTCAATCTGTATATATATGTATATATGTGCCTGTGTGTGTGTGTATATATATATATATATATATATATATATATATATATACATATATATATGTATATATATATGACAGCAACACTCATAATAGTGACAAAACAATTACATTGACAATCATGTTACGTTATTTTTAAAATGTTTCCTTTACTTTTTCATAACTTCTTTAACACACTACTTCTCCGCTGCGTAGCGCGGGTATTTTGCTATTTTGTAATATTTAGTCAGAAATTGTTTATCTGGCTTATTTTAAAAGCATATGATTTGTTTTTGTTTTGCCTGAACGTAATTTTTTTTCTCTGTGGGCACTGCTATTTTAGAGTCTTTTATACAGTATTTACCATTTGCATGTTAGCGCTTCCCAAAATATATTGCAATACACCCATTTGAGATGTCATCAGAATGACACTTCCAACAATTGTTCTTGGCAGCACTGGGGTTTCTGAATTTGACAGATAAACTGTTGTTTCACTGTGATAAACAATATTAATTTTTACTCTTCTCTATTACTGAATGTCTCTTCTTGCTTTTTGATGATTTTTGGTTCTCATTTTGGTTTTGACGCTTAACTCCCAGTTTTTAACTTTTTCCTGTTAACTACAATTCTCCCAGTCATCTTTCATTCTTTTCCTTTAGTGTCTCTTGCGAGTCAGTACAGTATCAACATCCAATATTCAACACTCAAAGAAGAAATGTATATAAATTTTCATACATTTCCCATTTTTGTTAAATGGGCAAAGTGCTAAATTGAATTGTAAATAAGAAATTGACATGATTCCTAATAATAATGAGAGCTACTCCACAATACAAAGCCATACAAATTCACACATTCTTTAAATTGCAGCACAAAAAAAAGAACGCAAAAGTGTTTTAGCCTTTGAGCCAAAAGGGGGAATTGAAAAGTTCAGGGCTTACATGCGAATATGTGAGCAAATGTATAGCAAGAACACTGAAGTGTCAAATTGTGTTCCCAAGAAACCTGAAATAAGGCAAAAAGAAACCCTGACATACTCCAGAAAGAAATATTTTTCCAGATAAGAAATTGCTTTGAGCATTTCATGGAAGATTGAAAAATGATTATGAAATCTAAATTTAGTGTACTATAAACATTTTAACGGTGTATTAAATCACTAAGGTGCATTTACTATTTATTCAGTTTTTGCACAACACCGCCATCTGCAAGGATATACAGGCTTGCTGCGAGTTCAATGTTTTCTTTATTTTTGTTAAGTTTTGTGAACTATCATTTTTTTCTATTCTGCCTCATAAATTATCAACACAATTTTGTATAATATAGCGTGTTCTGTTTTGACATAAGGCATGTGAACCAGGTTTTGTTTTTTCAGTATTATACTAGGCAATGGTAAGACACTCAAGCTCATCTGTTGCAGTGTAACAGAAAATTACAGTATATTTAAGCTTGCCAACAGTGTGAAACAGTTCATTAATGGCACATTTGTGAAAATATTTTTATTCCTATTAAAATAATTATATTATTTTCTACAGGTGTCTCTTCTTCATAATTCTGCAACAAAAGAGGTTAATGTGGTTCATCAAAAACAACATCTGGCTATAGAATATCTAAAAAGTGCTGAGGAGGAGAAGGATGCTCTTCTCAGACAACTAGAGACTCTTGAAATTGAGATGCAACAACTTAAGAATGATAAGGAATCTGTGGAAACAGAAAGAAACACAATGAGGTATATTTTAATGAAATATATTAAGACTGCTTTTGCAAATTCATCTTCTGTTACAAATAAATACTTACCATTAAGAATCTAGTTTTCAAATTTCAGTTTAGCAAGACATTTTTTTCTTAAAATTATTGATGACAAAATTGAATAAGCAGTCGTTTCTCTCAAGAAGATGTAAAATTGCATAAGCACTTGAGCCAGGTTGTTCACCCCAGTAAAGAATTTGCTAAAAGATACATAGATACAATACAATCCATCCATCCATTATCCAACCCGCTACATCCTAACTACATGGTCACGGGGGTCTGCTGGAAACAATCCTAGCCAACACAGGGCGCAAGGCAGGAAACAAACCCCTGGGAAGGGTGCCAGCCCACCACAGGGCACACACACACACACAAATCCACACACCAAGCACACACTAGGGACAATTTAGAATCGCCAATGCACCTAACCTGCATGTCTTTGAACTGTGGGAGGAAACTTACACAGACACTGGGAGAACATGCAAACTCAACGCAGGGAGGACCCGGGAAGCAAACCCGAGTCTCCTAACTGCGAGGCAGCAGCGCTACCCACTGCACCACCTTGCCGCCTCAATACAATACAATAAAATGCAATTTATTTTTGCATAATCCAAAATCACACAAGGAGTGCCACAATGGGCTTTGACAGCCCCCAAACCTTCACTCTCTAAGAAGACAAGGAAAAACTCCTAAAAAAAACCTTGTAGGGAAAAAATGGAAGAAACCTTAGGAAACGCAGTTCAAAGAGAGACCTCTTTCCATGTAGGTCAGGAGTGCAGTGGGTGTCCAAAAAAAGGGGAGGTAAATGCAATACAAAACACATAGAACACAAGTAATCCTCAATACAATATAATAGTGCAATAGAAATAATACAAGTACAGAGCACAGTTCAGCAGTAGATGATATTACTTAATATGATTTGGATTTGTTCAGAGTCCTGGAGACCTCGGCCATCAAGCTGCCCCTCCCCCCATTGGCCTTTCCATAGCTGAGTCAGCACTGGGCCAGCCAAACGGATGTAAGGACCCCTCTACCCAATGATTCCTGCAATCCTCCATCAGAGATGACTCTTCCTTAGGCAGGCAAAACAACTTGGCAGTAGGGCAAGTGCCACATTTGAGTACCGAGAAGAGAAATAGAATAGGTGAGGGTTAGTAGCAAATTATAACTGTCGTTATTACTTACATTTTAGTGCTAATGACTAACAACAGAGATGCAGTCTGTACAGTTAATCAACAGCTTTAGTCAGGATATGCTAAACTGAAGTAGCGAGTCTTCAGTCAGGATTTGAAAGTTGACACCGAAGGGGCACCTCTTATACTAGCAGGCAGGCCATTCCACAGTTTAGGGGCCCTGTAACTGAAAGCTCGACCTCCCAGTGTTATTTTATTAATCCTTGGAATCATAAGTAGACCGGCATCTTGAGATCTTAATGTACATTCTGGTTTGTAAGTCATGATAAGTTCATACAAGTAAGCCAGACATTGGCCATTTAAGACTTTATATGTTAAAAAGAGGATTTTGAAATCTGCCCTCAACTTAACTGGGAGCTAGTGTAAGGATTTAAGAGCTGGAGTTATGTGTTCATATTTTCTTGTTCTTGTGATAATTCTTCTAGCAGCATTTTGGATTAACTGGAGGCTGTATAAAGAACAGTTTGAACATCCAGTGAACAGCATGTTGCAGTAGTCAATCCTAATAGACATAAATGCATTAATTAATTTCTCAGAATCCCACTTACTTACAAAATGCCTTAATTTCCCAGCATTTGTAAGATGGAAGATACATGATTTAGACAACTTTGTAATGTGTGCTTTAAATGGCATGCTAAAGTCAAAGATAACTCTTAGTTTGCATGCTGATTCAGTAAAATTAATGGTGATTCCAACTGAGTTAAATGATGACAAAATATTGTTAAGATCAGCATCATTCCCTCCAATAATTACAATCTCTGTTTTATCTGTGTTTAAAGACAAGTAGTTCTCATCCATCTACTCCTTTAATTCATTAACACAACTAATAAAAGACAACATAAGAGAAGCTTTATTTGGTCTAAAAGAAAGGTATAACTGGGTGTCATCTGCGTACGAGTGAAAATTAAACATTATGTTTTCTACTGATAGATGCCAGTGGTAGCATGTAAAGTGAAAACAGTAAAGGTCCCAGAACTGAGCCTTGTGAGACACCATATCTCCCTTTTGTGTATAATGATGGGGTACTGTTAGCACATTTCTGTTCATACTGTAATCAAAATGATAAATAAGAGCTAAACCAGGCAAGGACAGTGCCTGTAAGCTCAACATAAAATAGAATAGAGCAGTAAAATAGAATGGTCAATGATGTAAAACGCTGCACTTAAGTCTAACAACATAATTACAGTGGAGTTTCCTTCATCAAAGAATATCAGAATTTCATTTACAACACACGTTAGTGCCATTTCTATACTATGGCCAGGGTGGAATTTCTTAAATAAATTGTGATGCGTAAGGTGTGACTGAAGCAAGTCTGGGTTTTTAAGTAATGGTTTGATGACTGACACTTTTAGTGCATCAGGTACTGTGCCATGCAATAATTAACTATTAATAATGTTAAGAACAAGCGCTGTAAAAACATTCATTGCGCTGTTTACTAGTTTTGTTGGAACTGGACATAGGGAACAAGTACTGGGTTTCTTTTTAAAAGTTAAGTCAAGAAGTTAAGAAGTTTACAAGTCTAGACTTCGTGATCTGTTTCAGGATTAAGCATTTCTAAACTGTGAAATGCAAGACGAAACAGGGTCTGCCAAGCTAGTATGTGGTTTGCACTGTGATGCTGAGATCTGGAGGAGGTTAGGAGCACACACTGATATAGTGCTGGGATCTTATATTTTTAATTTTCTAATTAAAGAAGTTCATTAAGTCTGTACTGCTAATGTCTCTAATGTCTGTTGGAATTTTGCACTGTAAATCTGAATTCCCATTTGTTAAATTAGCCTCTATTCTAAACAGTACATGAGGATTATTATTATTGATATCTATTGAAGAGAGCTTTTTTATGTTTTTTAACACTCTCTGTCCATGCAGTTTGAAAGACCTGCAGCTTTGTTGTTCTCCATTTGCGCTCCTATTTTCAGCACTCTAATTTAAGATCTTGAGTGTTCTCATTAAACCAGGGAGAGCGCTCTGTCTATCTGCTTTGATCACTTTTTTTTTAATCGGAGCCACTACGTCCAGAGCATTTCTCAAGGTCATATTATAATTTAATTACGTGATGTATTTTGTTTTTCAAAGATTACACTTCATTTACTGAATGATATTAGCCAATCTAAATTGTTTTTCACGTTTACATTTGATGCTAACTGATCTAAATGGTCTTCCAAAATTACACTTGACTTACTCACAAGTATCTATAAATTTTGAAGCAGAATTACAATCTAGATGTCATGTTGTCTTTGTTTTAATTTGTGAGTATATTGATAAGGGCAGAACCAAATCAAATGCGGAAATAACTTCTTTTAATGGAGTAGTATTTAAATATTGAATTTTAACTTTGTAAGCAATAATTAAATCTAATGTGTGGTTATGATTATGAGTTGGTCCTTTGAATTTGACAAACAAGTAAAACATTTGCTAAAAGAGTCAGTTTCAACATCAATGTGTACATCAAAATCCCCCATCTACATTACATGATCATAATATATAGCAAAATCAGATGAAAGGTTGCCAAATTCAGTCATGAACAATGAATATGGCCCTGGTGGTCTGTAGACTAGCATCATAATCATGTTGAAATCTGTTTTAATATTTAAAATGAGTGCCTCAAAGGATGTGAAGTTGCCTACATTTTTAGAAGCAATATGCATTTTGTCACAATTAATTATTCCAAGGTGTCTCCTCCTCAACCAGAATCTCTAGATTTCTAGATTTATGAAAATACAGAAAATAATTCAAATAAAATAGGCAAGTGACAAGTAAAATATATGTCCCTGATTACACAGGTAGAATAGGAGCAAGGAGTTGCCCAGGTATTTTTGCAGTCAGGGTGGCACTGAAAAAAACAAAACTCCTATTGAGCATGCCAGTGCCTTCTGCATGACTTTATCGATTGTGTGGTCTGCTTTTGACTAACTTCCTTGCTGTCACCCTTGGTGACTCTTTGGGATTGCCAAATACACTCATGTAAAAAAGTAAATACACCAAAGAGAAGTAAAAAATGAAGTATTTTCTCTTTTTGTCATATCAAGATTTGATCTTTATTTAAATAGTCAACATTAGGTAAAGGAGATGTAATTAGAAACGAAATATATGCAAATTTGACTTTGCAAAGAAATGCCATTTAAGTCTGTGGAAAAAGTAAGTATGCCTTTGGCTCTGATAGGCAGTATTGCCATCTTTGGTAGAAGCAGCCTCAATTAGGGGTCTCCTATAACTGTCTACCAGATTCTACTAGACATCAACTGAGAGAAAGTGTTTTTCTACTCCTTTGTGAGGATTTGAGGGTTGTCTTACATGCACATCCCATTTTAAATTCCCATCTCCCCCCAGAATTTTTTGTGAGATTTTGATCCAACCTTTGGCCTGGCCATTTCAGAACCCTCCATTTATTTCTTTTCAGCCATTCCCTGATGGATCTTCTGGTATGTTTAGTGTCATTGTCATGTTGTATAAGGTACACTTTCAGTCTACTGACAGATAGATTCATATATCCCCAAGCACCCCTGGTACAATCCAGAATTCATAGTGGCTTCTGAAGTGATGAGCTACGCAGGCTGTGATACACCAAAGCAGCCCCAAACAGTAACATTTAAAGCACCATCCTGTACAGCTGGTATCAGATTTTACTTCAGTTTTTCGCCAAACATATCTTCTTGTACTGTGGCCAGGTAACTCTGTCTTTGACAAGTCTGTGGGTCATGAGATGAAATTCTAGAATTCTTAGCGACTTCTTTCAGCATTTTGCATTCTTGCTGTGGTGGAATGGCACGGACAATCAGTTGTTTTAAATCTTAGTCTGGGCCTCTCTGCTTAAGCTGCTACTCCCGCGACCCGACCCCGAATAAGCGGAAGAGGATGGACGGATGGATGGAAATCTTCTCCACGTTAGATGATCTTTTGGGTACTGGAGTGGTTGAATTATAATTGTTTGGAAGTATTTTTAAATCCAAAACACTGTTAGGCATCTATATCCTTCTTTCTGAAAGCCTCAGAGATCTTTTAGTCTAGGTATTGGCATAACACACATTTCAGCAATACAGTGCAAACCAGACTCAATGTCTGAAGTTTTAAAAAGACAGGTTTCTCTCAAATGATGTTCTAATCTTTTGCATTTTTTCAAAATCATTTGAGGATGACTTTTACTCTCTAGTAAGAACAGCAAAAAGAATCCCATTACAAGAAAGCAACATGACTACAGGTAAAATGCCATTACAACGAACTCCCAGGAACCTAAAAAAATGTTATAATATTATATAAAGTAATGAGATTCTGTAATTGTTACTATAGTGCTTTCTTTAACTTGTGTCCAGGTGTTTGCAATCATTTCAATAGCTTCTTTCACATTAATTTTAATCTCCTCCTGCCTACAAGTTATGCTGATGAGAATTTTTCTCAGCATTTCCTTGTGATAATACACTTTCAAGGTGTGAATGATGCCCAAATCCAATGGCTAAAGCACTGCTGTGCATTTGGGTGGGAGGAACTCAACATTATCTAAATGTGGAAGCATGTTGTGGGCAGCACAGTTATCAATCAGGAGCCGAATCATCCTTTTCTTTGTCATATTGTGAGGTTTCTGAACTCTTTTGAGACCCAAACCCCCAACAGAAACGACACGCTGAAGTGCGTCCTGAAGTGCGATTGCAGCATCTGTGGAAGATTGTTTGTCTGTTGCTGGGGCAGGGCAATAGCAGGCTCACAGCGGTGCAGTGAAGAGCCACAGAAGCAAATCATAAAAGATCGAGGTTGTGCTATAAGTCCCTGTCTTGCACCCCAAAACATGAGGCTTAGTCCCAGTACTTCAGCAAAATCAGCTATATTCAGCTTGAAACAGGAACGGCACAGTTATTTATTGTAGCGTGATCTGCCATTCTGCTATACACAGTAGACACAACAGTCAGGCAGGGTCGTGGCTGGGTCAGTGATCAAGTAATCCTGTTATCTGCATTTATTTTTTACGTACTCCTAACCTTGCATCACTCATTGAGATCTTTTCTCTTTACTTTGGGGGAGCTATGAGCCTGATATTGCCCCAAAAAGGTGTGGAGATCACACTTTGGGACACTCTTCGGTGTGCTGTCTAGTTGGGGTAGGTCCCAAGAGAGTTTGCAAACCTCACATTTTCTGGAATGAGTGCCGCATTAATAGGAATGTTTTTTGAACAAACATCACTGAACCACATAAAAACTGCTTTTTCGACATCTTCAAATGCAGCAGTTCACATACGTTTGCAACCCGAGATTTTTCTTCTTTTTTTGCTCTGTCTTTCAAGAAAGTTTGACAGTGTTCCGACTTCACTGGCAACGTCTTTTTTCTTTTTGCCGCAATTGAGATCTGCAAAAAATTTATGTTTTTTTTCTTCTAATATAAACTGATATCGTTTTTTCGTGTCTGCCATTTCTATAGGAGGGTGACAATGAGTTAAATTCCAATGGATGTTTTTCAAATGTTAACGAGCAATAAGCAAAGGGGTATCACTTAAAACCGCAGGAAACAAAAAAGGCAAAAAAAAGAACAAGAAAGAAAAAAAAATTACAATGTTTCTGTTTGGGGATCATTGTGCACAACTGAGCTGCGGCCACAGAACTAACTGCTCTGCGGATGATTCATTCAGGCATTTCAAGGTCTTTTGTGCACTTCATTGTAATGAAAGTATCTGCTGAATGTACTTCATAGTAACAAGATTTCTATAGACTCGTGATATGGGGAAGCTGTCAGGACCATAAAAATTTTGTTGTAAAGATATTCCTTGTAACATAATTTTACCTGTATAGTGATCTTTTTTGTGTTATTTGATTTTTAATTAAATAAACTAAAGCTGCGGGAATGAGAATCATTTTGATTTCATTGTTTTTTAAAAAACTAGGGGTCTTGCTTTGCTTGCCAACCCCCATTTTCGTTTTTTGTCTGTAAAGACAATATTTTGAATTTTTCGAGTCCCAGCGTGCTGAATCTTTTTTTTTCCTTTATTAATTTTATTGCAATTCATACAAAGCAATCAAGTTTTTACAAAAGAAAAATTGAGTTAAGAACAGATCGATCCCCACCCCTGAGAGAGAGAGAGAGCAAGTCAAACAGTGTGAAATTTAAGGCTTGTAAACATACCTAAATTAATAAATTCTCTGTGCTTTATGAGCTTATTTTAAATTATTACTGATTAGATCCTTCCATGTTTTGAAAAAAGTCTGTACAGATCCTCTGAGTATTTGATTTTTTCCAATTTCAAATAGTATAACACATCGGTTTCCCACTGACTTAAAAGAGGAGAGTTTGGGTTCTTCCAGTTTATCAGAATACGTCTGCGTGCCAAAAGTGTAGTGAATGCAATCACAATTTGTTTGTCTTTCTCCCCTTTAAACCACTCTGGAAGAACCCCAAACACAGCTGTTAATGGGTTAGGAGGGATTGTGAGTCCAAGGCTGTCTGAACCAGAATAATAATTATGTGCAGGCCCAGAACATGTGACCCAGTGAGGCTGGGACTTGGTTGCAGCGTTCGCAGGTTGGATCATGTCCTGGAAACATTTTGGAGAGTTTTAGTCGAGACAGATGTGCTCGTTTTATAATTTTGAGTTGTATAATTGTATGCTTTGCGCATATGGAGCTCGAGTGAATTCTCTGTATTCCTACTTTCCACTCCTTTTCTGATATATTAATTGAGAGATCTTTTTTCCAGTGTCCTCTTGGATCTTTGAAAGAAGAGGGATTGTAAAATGATTTTATATATTGTAGAGATGGTGTCTAAGTCCTTGAGATTGAGCAATATTTTTTCCAGCATGGATGAGGGTACAAGATGAGGAAAATCTGGAAGGTTCTGTTTAACAAAGTTCCTGATTTGGAAATAGTGAAAGAAATGTGTAGCTGGAATGTTAAATTTGGAATGTAATTGTTCATAGGATGCAAAGACGTTGTCTATATAAAGATCTCTAAGCAAGTTAATTCCAAATTTTTTCCATGCTTCCGTCTTAAAATGCTTTCTACATTGGTTCCAGATTCTGAGTGAGTGAAGCACAATTGGGTTATTTGTATATTGCCAATAACGCGTGTTTATTGGAGCACAGAGCAAGGAATACAAAGAAGTACTGCAGGAATTTACTTCTGTTGCGGACAAAGCTTGTATATATTCTTCTATTTGTGTCCAGGTTCTTATCGCCTGTATATTTGCTGCCCAGTAATAAAACTGGAAGTTAGGTAGAGCCATGCCGCCTTCTGCCTTTTGTCTTTGTAGGGTCGCTCTTTTGATGCGTGGATGTTTTGAATTCCAAATAAATGAGGTTATTGTTGAATCTAATTGCTTAAAGAATGATTTATTAATGTATATTGGAATGTTTTGAAATAGAAAAAAGGAGCTTAGGAAGAATATTCATCTTAACAGTGTTAATTCTTCCAGCTAGTGTGAGATGAAGGGTTGATCATCTATGCAAGTCTTGTTTAATTTTTTCCATGCAGACGGCAAAATTTTGTTGATAAGAGCTTTATGTTTACTTGTGATGTTTACCCCTAGGTATTTAAACTGTTCTGCAATGATAAAAGGTAGGGTATCTAATCTAATATTATATGCTTGAGAATTCACTGGAAAGAGTACACTTTTATTCAGATTAATTCTGAGACCAGAGATCTTTTGAAATTCTGTGAGTGCTGCTAAGACTGCAGGCACAGAATTTTCTGGGTCCGATATATACAGTACCATATCATCTGCATATAATGAGATTTTCTGTTCCAGTCCTTCTCTGCTAATTCCCTTTATCTGATCAGTATTTCGACAATGTATTGCCAGTGGTTCAATGGCAATTGCAAACAGCAGTGGTGACAAGGAGCATCCTTGTCTAGTGCCACGTTCTAGTTTAAAGTAGTCTGAGCAAATGTTGTTGATGCAAACTGAAGCTTCTGGGTTAGTATACAGTAATTTAATCCATGCACAAATGTTGGGCCAAACCCAAACTTCTCCAATGTAGTAAAAGGTATTTCCATTCAATCATGTCGAATGCTTTTCTGCATCCAATGATAATAATATTTCTGGGGTGTTTGATTTAGTTGGTGAGTATATTACATTAAACAGGTCAAGATTTGAAGATAAGTGTGGCCCCTAATAAATCCAGTTTGGTCTTGTGATATTACTGAGGGTAGCACTTTCTCCATCCTTCTAGCTATTATTTTAGGGAGTATTTTAACGTCGTTATTCAGAAGTGAAATTGGTCTGTATGATGCACATTGTAATAAGTCCTTATTTTGTTTTGGAAAACAGTGATTAGTGCTTGGCGAAAGGTTTGTGGAAGAGATTGGTTATCTCTGGCTTCTGTAAATGTTGCTAATAGGAGGGAGCTAGCTGAGCTTGTAAAATTCTGCAGGGTAGCTATCAGGACCTGCTGCTTTCCCGCCTTGGAGTGACTTTATAGCATCTAGTAATTCTGATAGTGCCAGAGGTTTATCAAGTTCCTCCGCAGTGTCTATTTTTGGTATCATTAATGTATCCAGAAATGCATTAGATTGTGTATTGTCTTCTTTAAACTCAGTAGTATATAGGGATTTATAGTAGTCTCTGAAAGTGTGCATTATATTTTTGTGTTTGACGATTTTATCTCCGTTCGCATTGGTGATTACGAGATTGCGTATGCACTTCTTGCTTGTGAATTTGTTGAGCTAAAAGCTTATTAGCTTTCTCTCCATGTTCATAGTAATGATGTCTGGATTTGTAAATTAGTTGTTCAGTTTCTTTAGTTGTCAAGAGGTTTAATTCTGAATGTAGAGCCTGCCTCCTCCTATGTAGAGTCTCGCTTGGTAGTCTGGCATGTTCTTCATCTATTTTAGTAATTTCTTTTTATCTCTGCTACTTTCTTGGCTTTGGATTTATTTCTGTGGGAAAGATATGAGATAATCTGTCCTCTTAAGTAGGCCTTGAGAGTTTCCCAGAGTATTCCTGCAGAGATCTCTAGAAAGAATTTGATTTGTTTGGATATAAATTCCGTACAATTCTCGTCAGCTAATAGAAGCGGGTTGAGGCCATCTGGGGGTGAGTGTATGGGGCTTAGTAATTTTAGCTCCAAGATCATAGGTGCATGGTCAGAAATAACAATAGCATCGTATTTGCAAGATTTAATCTTAGGCAAGAAGTTATTGTCTATAAAGAAGTAATCAATCCTTGAGTAGCAATGATGTACTGGTGAGTAGAAAGAATATGTTCTTGAATTTGGGTTTAAAAACCTCCAGGGGTCTGATAAGTTGTGATCAGTTATAAACTTTGTAATTATCTTTGCTGTGTTAGATGCCATTCCCCCTGTGGAAGAAGTCCTATCTAAAAGAGGATTTAGAACACAATTAAAGTCCCCAGCCATTATAACTTTATGAGTGTTCAGATTGGGAATGGATGCAAATAAATTTTGTATAAATTCCTTATCATCAACATTAGGTGCATAAACATTTATCAAGATCATTTTACAGTTAGATAAGTCTCCCATGACCATTACATATCTCCCTTCAGGATCCAATACTACATCTGATGCTACAAATGGTACTGTTCTATGTGTGAGAATTCCCACACCTCTAGTTTTCTTAATAAAACTAGAATGGAACATTTGGCCAGTCCAGTCTTTTGCAGCCGGAACTGATCCTTGCTTAGTTAAGTGGGTCTCCTGTAAAAAATACTATTTTAGCGTTTAGACCTGTTAGGTGAGAGAGTACTTTCTTTCTCTTTAATTCGTGATTCAGGCCTTTAACATTCCAGCTTACGAGTTAACTGTCCCATTATGGAGACATTGATTCTGAGTTTTTGATG
The DNA here is from genome assembly GCF_016835505.1 of Polypterus senegalus. Lineage (NCBI taxonomy): Eukaryota > Metazoa > Chordata > Cladistia > Polypteriformes > Polypteridae > Polypterus > Polypterus senegalus. The sequence continues at coordinate 69,274,136 of NC_053159.1, read as the reverse complement.
TCATTTTATAGTCTTAACTGGAAGTGAGACAGCTTCAGCCTTCACACAGTCCCAGTCCTCTGACATACCCAGAGACAGAGCATGTCCAAAGCAAAACAAGCCCCCACACAGCGGGGTTTTAGGGTTAAAAGATAGAGATATGTATTACCAATATAGTCACAAAAAAAAAAGAATTTTGCACTTAAAATATGTATATAGTCTTCAGCAATATTAGGGCATTAACATGATACACCCAGATAATAAACCCGGGATGGTGTTAAAAATTAGTCCAGAATAAGCGTAATAAGTCTTAATGCAATAATAGCAATAACAATAAACCAAGGTTATGATATTGAACAGTCTCGTTCAGGGTAGAGATGAAATAATTAGCTAATAAAAAAAAAGAAAAAAGAGAAAAAAGAAAAAGTAATTAAGCACAATAAAACATAAACAGATAGCGCCCTAGTAATACTAAGTAATAATGAGAATATATGAGAATAAATGCTGATAAATAACCCGTATTTTAAACAAATAGATCAGACAGCAGATTATTAATCCTTGCTTTATCATTAACCACCATGACTCACTATGATGGTTTAGAATAGTCCCGGGATCAGCTTTCTTAATTCCTTTTCTGCCTCTTCCTTGTTAGCGAAGACATAGCATTGACCCAGCCTTTCCACTTTCAGTTTTGCCGGATACAAGAGGCTATATTTTACGTTGGCTTGCCATAACCGCTGTTTAATGTTGTAGAAGGCTGCGCGTTTAGTAGCTGTAGCTGGAGAGAAGATACGAATGTGGTTATTTTCATATATAATATCATCCTTGTTTTTGAGGAGTGCCATCACCTCTAGCTTAAATGATAATCTTTCAAAGCGAATTATAAAAGATCTGGGTCTAATGGTGTTTGATCCGCGTACGCGGTAAGCCGCTGCTATCTCAGATTCTGCTTTAAAGTCGATCCCGATTATTTTAAAAGTTCAGCTGCGAATTTCACAGAGTTTGAACTTTCTCGATTCGGTAGACCTTCAATTCTGACATTATACCTTCTGCTTCCATCTTCCAAAGCAGCCAGTCTGTCTCCAAGTTTATTGCATTTGGAGCTGACATTTACTGCTTTTTCCTCGGCACTGGCAGCTAAATTTTTGGCTATTTCAATCCGAGTCGTGAATGTCTCCTTGAGATTCTCCAATTGATCAGTAAGCGTGCTCAGTTTAACCGAGTTTTCCTGAATGTGCTCTTCAATTTTACCTAGCACCTGTCGCAGCTCAAGTTGCATCTCCTGTCGTAGCCTTTCATTTGCCTGTCGCAGCCTTTCATTTGCCTGTTGCAGCCTTTCATTTGCCTGTTTCAATTCCAGCCTCTGCGTTTCGTTTGCCTGTTGCAATTCCTGTCACAGCCATTCATTTGCCTGTTTCAACTCCTGTCTCACCTCCTGTCTCAGTTTTTCATTTGCCTTTACCCTTGCTTTCTCATTAGCCTTCTCGCTTTTCTTTATATCTTGCTTGAGCTCAGCGAACATCACCTGCAGTTTAGACATTTCAATTGTGCTTTCTTGTACCGTAGATGAAGCAGCAGGCTCTACTGTAGCCGGTGTCCCCGCTGCTCCCGGCTCGCGTGGAGTAATTGAAGCTGCGGACTGCAAGGCCTTTTCCAGTTTCAGGTGATCTTCTCCGATCGGCAAGCTATCGAGATCAAGATCTGCACTCACGATCGTACCTTCGCTCCCCTTTTCGCTCTTAGCCAGCGACGATGTAGCGGACCGTGGTCCCGAGGAGTCTGTACTTTCGCCCATCTGATCCAGGTCTGTCTCTGAAAGGCCGTATCATGAACTAGGGCTTGCTGATCATAGCTTGGGTGTAGCTTTAGTTTTCGATTCTTTCGGACCCCCTTTCTTGTTGGCCATGTTTATATGTGCTTACATATACTGTAGCAGTTCCTCTTGGGTTGAATAAATACAGGATATCTCAGGATAATAAGCAAATAATATGAAAAATAACACTGCTGCTAGTGGAACTCTGCTTCAGACATCCATCTCTCGCATCGGACGAAACCAAAAATCTTTTTGAATCTTTTTAATGAGGTCAGTGAGACGTGTTTAATGGCACCATAATTCAGGATAGCTCTCTCTGTTTGGAATTTCAGCACAGACAAAAATGATCTACATCATCAGCAGTTAATAATTTATTTGCAATGTAACCAATAAATGCATTTGAGGTAAACTCCATTTTTGAAATTCTCTTGACTTAAACTTCGAAGTCTTACAATATTTACATACTTCTGACATATCACTTATGTCCATATATTCGATCTCTATTCGCCTTTTTGTTATTTCTCTGAGTAATGATTTCTCTTTTTTTGCGCTAATGCAATGTTTACTTTCTTTTTTTTGACACTTGTCATTTTTTTCTGCTTTCATATTCTGTATCTTGCTCTGTATGTGTTTCACGCTGAAGTATTTTTTTGAGTCTTTTGAATTCCAGTTTTCATTATCTCTAACCTGCTCTGCATGTGTTTGGCCCCCTTGTTTTTTAACCTTTTTATGACATTTTACTTTGTTTTCTGCTCTGTCTTTTATTTCTCACCTCGCTTTATCCTGCTTTTTTTTAATGACACCTGTGCCATGGTGATTATTTTCCCTTTTTCGAGTAATAATTTCCATTTGTTTGCACTCCTGCGATCTTTACTTTCTTTTTTTTATACTTTATAATTTTCCTACTTTCATATTCTTATCTTTCTCCATATGTGTATCCCACCAACTATTTTTTTTTTTTGAGGTCTTTAGAATTCCACTGCTTTCATAATCTCTAACCTGCTCTGCATGTGTATAGCGCAAATGTCCCGATTGGACGTGCTTTTTATTCATTTCAACTTGTTCTGGGCTGATAATTACTTTCCTTATTTTCTGAATTTGCACCTAGATTATTCTTTTTCTTTTTTGTCTTTCCAAATTCTTCTGAGTATCTTTTCTCCACGCTGCTTTCTTCTTCGCTTTGTCATCTACGTTTCATTTATAACATATTGTCCTTATACGCTTTATATGCGCTGAGAGCCCTGGATCTGTGTCAGTCTCTTGGCATAAAGTCTCATGTTTAAGGTCCCTGTGAGATGCTCTGTGGTCAATCTCTTTAGTCTCATAGGTCTTTTAAGTGTCTTCTGTGATCTTAACGTGAAGATCACATATCGTCTCCCTACTGTTTCTCTCCAGGATTTTTTTTCATAATAGAGAGATGTCAAAATTTTGTGTTTTTTATAACATACTGTACATAAGAGCTCTTTTCCTCATAAAAAAATCTGCAAGTACAAAATTATTATACAATATATGTAAACTAATAATATTTAAGAAAGAATTAAATTCCTCCTAACATATCAACTCCTTTTAGCTTCTTGATGATTTCAGCAAATATTTTTAAATTGTGAATGCTACATGCCTCATTAGAGGTCAAAGGAAACTATTTTTAATTGCTAAAGCGACATTTCTTACTTGTTATAATCATTTGCATATCCACTTCTCCTGCCTTTGATATTACATATTTTGTGGTTAGAGAGCACACTACAGGACTCGATATTATTTGTAGTCAGGGAGCATTTCAGATTTGGCAGTTGCTGAATCTCATTTCCTCTGAGGGTGTCAAATTATACAACGATGAGATCACAGTATGTAAATGAGAGCATGATTCCCTTATAGATGTTTACCACAATTTCAGATTTTGTGTTACACAGTCCAAAGCACTTACTTTCCCTTATTCCTTGCAACTACCACCCGTTCATCTCTCTTTGACGGCATTGCTTGCATTGTACTTTAGGTTGAGCACTAATTGGTTTTTAAATCTTGGCAGACACAATTTTATGGAATGCCGGGGGAGTCGCACTATACATTGTGACTCTGCAGATTGTTGTAATATAAGGTTATATAAATGAAGCAACAACTGGATATGGCTGGAAAATTCTTTGTTCCGATCCACCCTAAGTATGTTTTATGGAATATGTAGATGTCTACTTTTAATAAAGTTAAAGCAGGTTTCTAATATAATTAAGAAAGAATTGGTTTCTCTCTGTGTCTACAATTGACCTTGCATGTTTTTGTGACAACAGAAGAATCAAAATGGATTCAGAATTATTTTTAGATTTTTAAATACAGCAACAGTTAAAAAAGTTCTTATGTCACACCAAAGTTTGGAGAAATATTATAGTTGACACAGTTAATGCTACTGAAATGATGTGGCATATTAGTTGTAACCAGTAGGGGGCACTGCAGCCTCCCAAACTTAAGACACAATGAAGCTCAAACATACTTTGTGCTCAAATAAAGTCTTTTTATTGAGTCCAATGCCTTCTTCACACTAATAACAACAAAATAAAGCACCAAGCACAATTCTCCTTCCTTCTTCAAGAGTGTAGCCTACTGCCTCCCAACTCTGACTCAGTCCAAATGAGGCAGCTGGATTTCCTTTAAACCTGACAAGGGAATTGCTTCCGGTCTTTAGTTCCAATCATCTAGAGCACTTCCAGGTCCCCTGATAACACCCTCCGGCAGTCCCCAAAGACCCAGTCAGGGTTGCATTTCCGGACTCCCATGAAACCCTGCAGGTGTCCTAATCTGGGTTAGTTGTAAGGAACACTGCCAATTTCCATGTGGGGAATGACCTGCTCCCTGTAAGCCTGTTCTGTTGGTCCTTCCATTATAACCTCCTGGCTGGGTATGAAACCTTCCATTGTCTCAGCCAGGATGCCTGTCCTTCCTTCTGGGCACACACACTGTTCAGTGGCATTGGATATTTTTTAAATATAAGGGATAATAACTGAAGAGCATAATAGGAAGCATCACATATATTTACAGAACTTTTATATATTGGGGAAAACCACCATTTAAAAAGGGTGAATCAAATCAGCCTAACATTATTTCCCCTAGTTTGTAAATGTAATTCAGTTAAACAGAATCAGTTAAACTGACTTATGAAATAAATGGTTCACTTCCTTGTATTTATATTGCTTTATTCTAATTGCTATCCTTCAAACCATGTTCTTAATTTCCATTACTGAATCAAAGAGACATCCTCTGTTGACAGCACAAAGCTCACTAAAGGTGAGATGCCAGTGCATTGCAAGGCACATTTATTGACATATTCACACACAACCTTACCAGGCTGTAATCTTCAGAACAGGATGTGTTTAGACAGTAAAACAAGAACAGAAGTTCATACAGATTGCACCTCGGTTGATATTTTTATTGAGTATTTTAATTTATTTTACAATAGTGTAAGGATTGTATTTTGCATCTGGTTATAACTGATTGTTGTTATTTCAGATCACTATATGAAACAATGAAAGAAAAAGTTTTGAAAACTGACATGAAGAATAAGGATCTTGAAACTGTCCAAACTCAGCTGGAGGTCAAAGTGCAAACTTTACAGGAGGCAAATGAGGTTTTCAAAGGTGTGTGATTACTTTGTTTTGTTTTATAACTACCATTATGCATTCATACTTTAAAAAAATCTTTAAAAAATTATGAAAATTCCTTTTTTTTAGTAGGTTTCAGTCAGGGTCTGTTCCCTGGCTCAAGTGTGTTATTTGTTTATTTAATATTTTTATTATATTTCAGGTATCATTAATAGTGATTTTTTTCTTGTTGTCTGCCCTCTCTACTGTATGTGCAGCCTACACATTTTCCTTGAGGATTGTTGCTGATTAGTGAAATCCATTCTACCCTGTGCTCACACAGCATTTTCAGTGCCACTAGATGCCATTCAACCCCAAAGCATAATACATTAGTTGTCAAGATTTTCTTTTGTGCAAATGCTCCTCTTTTTTTGCCCAAACATACGTTTTGTGGTTGTGGTCAAAAAGATCAACTTAATTGTCAACAGTGCTTGCTTCCAAAATTCACTTGCTTTGTGCCCCAATAAATGCAAGTTATCACCAATATACTAATAATCCAATTGTGCTTCACTCACTCAGAATATGGAACCAATGTGGAAATCATTTTAAGATGGAGAATCTTTTATCTGTGGCACCACTGCATGAGAACCACCTTTTTAAACCCTCGAAAGCATATGCACTTTTTAATATCTGGAAAACATTTGGGATTAAATTGCTTAAAGATCTTTATATGGACAACATATTTGCATCCTATGAACAATTACATTCCAAATGTAACTTTCCAGCAACACATTTCTTCACTATCTTCAAATTAGAAACTTTGTTAACAGAACCTGCCCAATTTTCCTCATCTCGCACCTTCCTGTATGCTGGAAAAAATATTGCTCAGTTTCGAGGACTCGGACAGCATTTCTGCAATATTTAAAATTATTTTACAGTCTGTCCCTTTCAAAGATCCAAGAGGATAATGGGAAAAAGATCTCTCACTCAACATATCAGAACAGGAGTGGAAGGTAGCAATGCAGAGAATTCACTCGAGCTCCATATGTGCAATGCATATAATTATTCAACTCAGAAATATATATTGAGCACATCTGTCTCGCCTAAAACTGTCCAAAATGTTTCCAGGGCAAGATCCAACCTGCGAATGCTGCAACCAAGTCCCAGCTTCACTGGGTCTCATGTTTTGGGCCTGCACCAAATTAATATCATTCTGGTCAAAATATTTTAAGTGCCTTTCAGACAGCCTTGGTGGCACAATCGCTCCATTATTGGCACGCAGAATTATTTTGCTAAACTGGAAGAATCCTAACTCTCCTCTTTTAAGTCAGTGGGTAACTGATGTTTTATACTATTTGAAATTGGAAAAAATCAAAGTCTCAGAGGATCTGTGCAGAACTTTTTAAAACTTGGCAGGATCTAATCAGTAATATTTTAGAATAAGCTCTTAAAGCACTGAGGAAGTAACTCTCTTCCCATTTCTTTTTCTTCTCCATTTATCTTTATCCGCCTATTAAACTCATCAATTTATGTATTTATACAAGCTTTAAGTTTTACTCTGTTGGTCATGCTCTCTTTCTCGGGGGTGGAGGTTGATTTGTTTTCAATCCTATTGTTTTGTAAAAATTGATTTATTTGTATGGAATGATTACAATAAAATCAATAAAATTAAAAAAAAAAAGAAACAGTCCAATGTTTCTGTGCACTCAAGATTAAAATGCAAAAAACATACTTATAGTTACCTGGAATTTTATATATACACTGTATCCATCCATCCTCCAAACTGCCTATTAGATTAGGTTAGCTAGGCTCGTTAGGAAGCTGGAGCCTATCACAGCAAGCAAGGGGTGCAAGGCAGGAGCAGTCCCTGAACAGGACACCAGCCAGTCACAGGGTGAGCAAATACAAACACAAACATCAGAGGCCAACGTACCATCACCAGTCTGCCTAACCTGCCTGTCTTTGGATTTTGGGAAAAATCCAGAGGAATCCCACAGGGACCAACCACATGAGACATGAAATCAATCTTCTTTTTGCAGTCTCCCCTTTTGCAGCACTATCATGCTATCTAATATACATTGTATGTTTATGATGAATAAAGGACATGCACATATTTTGTTCCTTTTATTAATGCAATAGCATATTGATGAACATGTTTCAGAAATATTCTTAATGTCTAAGAAGAAATCCAACTTGGCTGCATTATTATTATTACTGTTGAATGAATCATCCACTGGCTTTTTATCTTCTTAGCCCTCATGAATAAAATACTTGCAATGTTTGTTATGTTTTGTTTAAAATACCAGTATTTAAAAATATTAATCATTTTCTTGCAGGTGAAATTAATTGTGTACGTACAGAGTTGTCAATGGAGATTTCTCGGCTCAAATCAGAGGAAGGCAAACTACTGGAGGAAAAAGAATCTGAGAGTGCAAAAGCAAAATCTGAAATAGACAGGCTGATTGGTGAATTAGCCAGTCTACGTCAGGAACTCAGCACTGCTGAGCAGAAAAACAAAGAACAGACATGCGAGTGGAAGACAGAGCTGCAAAATCAAGAAAATGAAAAAGCTCAATGGCAACAGGAAAGAGAGTCTTTGAACACAGAACTGGGCGAGAGGGACGGAGAGCTGAAAAAGTTGAAAACAAGAACCGACGCTCTATTACAAGAAAAAGAGGGTTTGAACAAGTTAATAGCACAGAAGGATGAGGAGATAGAATCACTTAATGAAAACTTAAATTTAGGAAAAGAAAATCTCAGAGATAGGTCTGTCGAAATAGAAATCCTAAAAGGGAGAGTGGAAGACCTGATAAAGGAAAGTGATTTACAGAAGAAGAACAATGAAGAAGAAATTAACAGGCTTAAAGAACTGGTCCAAGGCTTGGAAAAGAAGAATGAAGAATATACAATTAACATGAAAACCAAGGATTCTGAATTGAAAGAAAAATATGCAGAGGTTGAAAAATGTGCTGAAAAAATAGAGAAGCTATTGAAATGTAAAGACGAAATTAATTCATTAGTGGAAGTAAAGGCAGTTGAGACTGACAGGCTCAATGATTACATTTCGGTATTAGAAAAAGAAAAAGACCGGCTCCGTTCAGAAATGTCAAAATACGCAGAAGAGACAGAAAGAATGCAAGTGAAATACAGAGATGAACTGAATCATAGGACCATTGATTTTGAGAATCAGAAAAGAGACTTATTCAAAGAGCACCAGGAAAGCCTTGAAATTAAAGATACTGAGATAAAAAGACTTGGCAGCATTGTACTCACACTAGAAAGAAAAGGAGAAGAACTTGATATGAATGTGAAAGCTGAGAGCACCAAGAGTGAAAAACTGCTTGAGAAAATAAAAGAGATGCATCAAACAGAGGAAAGACTAAATGCAGAGCTTCAAAGAATAAAAATAATGGATCAAAATTTGCAGAATGAAAACAATAATATGATCAATGAATTAAGACGAATGGAAGAACTACTGATGGCTTTGAAAGAAGAGAAATATAATTTGACTGCAAAAGTGAATGATTTAAACAAAGAAGCAGAAGATCAGACTAAACTGCTTAGGAGGAAAGATGAGGAAATAACACAGCTAAAGGACCGTATTGCCATGAAAGTCAAGGAAACAGAATGTCTTCAGGAAAATCAGAAAGATTCTCAGAAATTCGTGGAAAAAAACAGACAAATGGACACGTTGATTCAAGAACTGAATGAAAAATTAAATGAGCGTGAAAAGAAAGAGGGACAGTTTTCTCGGCGACTTATAAGCAAAGAGGCAGAAATTGGCGAATTACAAGAGGAAGTCAGATTGTTGCAGGAAAAACTTAAACAAAACCTACTGTGCACAAAAGAGAAGCAAGAACAAGTTGACTTACTAAGCCAGAGCATTCAGGTGGCTCGAAAAGAAAAAGAAGCTCTAGAAAAGCAATACAATGATCAGACTGTGGAGCTAAAACTGAGAGATGATGAGGTACAGAAACTAAAAGACCATGCTAGCAAGATTCAAAATATGCATCTGGAAAAGTATGGTGAACTAGGCAGCGAAAAGGAGGAATTAAGATTGGAGCTTTTTCAGAAAAATACAGAGATTCAGGGACTGAAAATGTCTTTGGAAAGGTTTTGCCAAGAAAAGGAGACTCTGTCTCGCTCTCTTGTAGACAGCCAAACAGAAATTCATAGATTAAATGAGAGAATGAATGTGAACAATGAAGAAATACAAACTTTAAAGCAGAGAATAGAAAATATGAGGAATGAGAGAGAAAAATTGGATTTGGAGCGCACGGAAAAAAATAAAGAGATCTGTCAACTTACTGAACAAATTAGTACACTAAAGAAAGAACAGGAAGAGCTGAGCAGAAAAGAACAAGAGTTATATAGGTGGGATGAAGTGTGGAATAAAGAGAAAGAAAAAGTAAGAGAGAGGGACGGGGAGTGGCAAGAAAAATTTGAAATGTTTAAAAACGTAGAAGGAGAAAAACTAAATGTGGCATTTCAAGAGGCAGCAATGCACGCTGAGAAAATTAAGGTATTAGAGAAAGAAAAACAAGATCTAGAGTCACAGCTAAAATTAAAAGACCACGATTATAATATTTGCAATGAGAAATTGTTCATAAAAATTAATGAAATAGCTTTGCTGAACGAAAAAATAAACAAGCTGCAAGATGAATTGCAGAATTATCAGACTTTCAGCCATAAGAGAAATCAAAGAGAAAATGCACTAGAGATTATGCTAGAGGCAGAAAGAAAAAAGTACAATTTAGAACAAAGAGAGAGAGAGGATGAATCAGAAAATCTAAGGAGAGAAATTGATGAACTTCAGTGTGTAACAGAGCATGCCTTGGCCGACCTGAGGCAGAAGAATGAAGCTGTACAAAAATATGAGGAGCGGATGAGATTGAACAGGGAAAATCTGCAGAAACTGATGTCAATGATTGAAATGAAAAATAAAGAAATTAGTAAATTAAATAAAACAAATGAGATGCTCCATAAAGAAGGGCAAAAAAAGCTGATGGATAAAGAGCAAGAAATTGCTGCTCAGAAGGAGAAAGAGAGAGAACTTTTCAGAACTGAGCAAAAAAAGGAGGAGGAGATATATAAATTAAGAATGGCTGTTAAGGAAACTCAGCAAGAAGCAGACAGGGTTTCTGCATGCTTACAGGAACGGGAAGCAGAAGTCAGAAAATTGAAATACGAAATGGAAAGAAAGTACAATGAGATAAGCAAACTCAGAATAAAAATGGAAGAGATGCAAAAAGAAACAACATCTAAATTACTCCAAGACAAAAGTATTATGCGTGAAAACATGCAACTGAGGCTAAAAATTAAAAAAATTGAGGGCGAAGGTCTTCAAGAAATTAGAGACAAACTGAAAATCCAAGAAGAAAAATTAATTGCTTTAATGGGGGAAAAGAAAGAGCAAATATTAAAACTTAAGGAACAAATTCAGATCCTTGAGAGAGAGCAAACAAATAAGCTTTTGGGAAAAGTCGGAAAAGAATATTTACCAGACAAAAACAAGCAGCCGCTACCTTGTAAGATCAGTAGGGAAGATGAAATAGAAAAGCTTAACATGCATTTAAAGGAAAGTCAGAGAGAAATGGAGTATATTTCTGGAGCTGTCAAACAGAAGTCAGTAGAAATTGAATGGCTTGCACGAAGGATGGTTCAGCTTGAAATAGACAGGAAGAATTTACACTCAGTACTAGTAAAAGCAGATGAATCTGAGTGGGATCAAAACTTCTTAGCAAAGAGTCTAGATCAGGAGATAGGATTGCTACAAGAGTCTATGTCTTACTATCTTCAAAAGGTAGGTTTATTTGATTAAATTCTCCTTTTTAGTTTTACCATGTTTTATTTGGTACCATTCTAAACAGCTAGTAGACTGAAATATTACATTTAGGCAAGACATTTAACTACAGACATTAGGTAGCATTTGATGGATGGTTGCTTGTTTATAGTATATTCTTTTACAATGGCTTTATGTTGCACAAACGCAGAGGGAAATCAAATAGATCAATAATAAGTGATGACTATACAGTACACTCAGGATAAAGTGTTTTTTTTAATTGTTTGAGAAAAGCAATAGTAAAAAAAACACAACTTCAAAAATAAAAATAAATTAACAAACAATAAAGACTCACAAATGTCCTTGTCTTGTAGTCTTGTATGTATGTTATCATCTAGTTGATGCTCGGAACCGGCTAACTCTTATTTAATTTCAAAAGCAACAGGGGCGTGGTGGCGCTCAAACATAAAGAATGCTTGCAGTCACATGCTATATACTAATTGTGTAAGCCCGTGTTGTTAAAAGCATAGGATCCTACAAATTATTGAAATCGTCAGAACTGCTCTGGGCATCTCTCTGCTATTAGGATTCATTCTGCAGCCGTGCTCGCATCAGCAGCGTGCATTAGCAGCTAAGCGACTGCCTTTCTTAGGATGTTTCCTTTTGCCGGTGTGCTGGCCTTGCTTGCATATCCTCGGAGCTGGAGCCCTCACCCCAACTCTACGTCTCACTTTCGGGCTAAACAGACACGCACACTTGCATGCGTAGAACTCTTTCATTTCAAAAGCAACAGGGGCACAGTGGCACTCAAACTTAAAGGTGGTCTGGTGGTCGTTCCAAGTGCCAACTGGATGATAACATGCATACAAGACCGCAAGATCAGCCCCCACCTTACCCAGAAGGTGGTGGATTAGGGCTGATTTCACCCTACAGTATTTTTAGTTGACCATTGAGAAGCATTTGTACCAAGTTTCATGAAAATCGCTCCAGCCGTTCGGACATGATGCTGGAACATACATACATACATACACACATTAAATTTTATATATATAGATTTGTCCCCATGGGGAAATTTGGCTTTATACAGATGCTCTTTAAATAAATACATACATAAGCAGGTATATAAGTAAGTAAGTAAATAAATAGATATACATATTTTGGTCTAAACAAGTACCAGAATGACTGTAAGGAAAGAAACCTTTTGCCTTTGCTGACCCAGTCCAAATGAGGCATTATACAAACATACTGCTGTTGGTATACAGGAGCCCTAGTAGCATTTCTTGACACACTTCTACTGAATGATTCATTGACTGAAAGTCCTCAGTGTTAGTGTGTCAGAGAAAGGATGTACAGCATTGTTCATAATGATAGTGAGTTTTGTTTTAATTATCTGTTGTGCTACATCCCCCAAAGGGGGTCCAGAGTGCATCACATATCTGATCTTGCACTTTTAACTAGCCTGTTAATTCTGTGAGCCTCTCTTTAAGTGATGTTATCAGTCCAGAAAATTGCACTAGCCATCACTGAATTATAGAAGATGTGTAGGATGTCACTTCCCACATTAAAGCAACATCTCCTAAGGATGAAGAGCCAGCTCTGCCCTTTCTTAAACAGTTTCTCTGTGTTCTGAGACCAGTCCAACCTGTCAGCATTGTAGATGCCCAAGTTCTTGTAGCAGTGCTCCATATGTACATCCATTCCTTGAATAGTGACCGGATATAGGGGCTTTTTGGTTTGTGAATGTCAATAACCAGTTCCTTGGTTTTGGTGATGTTAAGTTGCAGACAATTCTCTTTACACCAAGAAACAAAGATCTCCACTTGACTCCTTTACTCTTGTCTCATTCACTTTATTAATACACCTCATAAGTGCAGAAATATCTTCAGAATTTCTGAAAGTGACATGACTTGGTGTTACATTTATAGTCTGAAGTGTACACAGTGAAGAGAAAAGGAGACAGGACTTTTCCTTGTGGTGCTCCAGTGTTGCTCACATCATTATCTGAAACACAGTCCTTGAGCCTCACAAACTGTTACAGATTAGAGAATACATTGCAGTAAACATAAAATTGAAAGTGATAACGAATGAGTTTTTAAATTTACTTTGAAAGTGTCAGCTGGTGGAGCTTCATGAATAAACTTAGCTAAAGCATTACTGTTGTATTTTAGCCAAGGTTCCTCTCCAACCTAGGGTTCAAATTAATGTTTTATGTCTTTTTTGTCCATTTGTGAGACCTTCATTAATGTTAATGGTACTTTTTAAAATTATTTGCTTTATTCCTTATGCCTGTGTTATGCTCCGTGTGTTTTATGGTTGGTTCCCCAAGAGACAGGGCCATCTGTATGTTCTGCCAAATTAGAATACAGTAATCCCTCGCTACTTCGTGGTTCACTTTTCGCGGATTCACGACTTCGCGGGTTTTAAATATAGTAGTAGTATTTCCTAGTCTAAGAACAACAAAACAAGTTCGGTGACTAAGTGCGTTGTAACACGGGCTGTGATTGGTACATGGGAGGGAGACGACAAATCACAGCTTCCCGCTTTCTAATCGGGCCCGTGATTGGTGCTTTGACTGATGCCCAGATCCCACAGCATCTCCCCTTGTCTCTCTGTCGCGACCATTTCGCTTCCAGCTTTCTCGCCGAGCAGTTTACTTTACACTGTACTGTGTGAGATTTTTTTGTGGTTTCTTTGTGTTGAACTTCGCTTCTATTTTCACCCCCTGCAATGGCTCCCAAATGTGCTCCTTCTTCCATGGCTGGTGCTGAGCCTAAACGCTGTTCGATCGGTCCAATTTTGCAACAAGGTCGACGACGTCATGACCGCCTACAAACTGCTCTTCGACCAGAAAAAGAAGCAACGGCAGCAACTGCCGATCACAATGTTTTTGCAGCCTTGCAAAAAAGAGCCAGTTCCTACTACTACTACGGATACACCTTCGGAAACTGTGGAAGAGGTGCCCCAGGAAATGTTAGGTAGGTCCCTGTTATTAATAGAGTAAAGGGTGGGTTGTAAACAGTACAGGGAGGGTTTAAAAACGTCCAAATACACATTAAATAATTAAATAAATATGGTGTCCCTACTTCGCGGAAATTCAGTTATTGCGGCCGGCCTTGGAACCTATCTCCCACGATAAATGAGGGATTACTGTAACTTTTAAATTTCAGGATCAGAAGATAAAGTGGAAACAAAACAAAGTACACACCAGGGTCAAGACCAACGAGACAAACTGATCTTTTGCCAAACCTAAAATGTGAGACAAGTATCAAGTTGTACGTCAGAACACCTAGAAAGAAAATACTCAGAAGTGCACGTTAATTAAGTGTGTCGCTTTATCCAAACATGGATATAATGTAACACGTAATATGACCCATTATAGGGTTTCACCGATGATGTCATACGAGTCCACTCCCCAGGACTTGTGTGAGGTTGCCTCAGCAACAGTCAACGTGAAACTCACCATGATGGTGCCATCCATCAATATTCAAATGATGCCATGATGCAATATAAAAAAATCACATCTTAGTCAGGAACCAAACTAGGACAAAATAATGCTCGATTTATGCTTCTCAACCTCAGAAACCCCTTAATAGCCACCAAAGAGTCCCTAAAAATTGTTAATAAATAACACCAGTCACAATACTACCCCTTCACCGCAAGGGACTGCCCTTAGCCCTATAAATGAACGGACATCCCATGGGCCCCTGCAATTCATTTGAATACATTTGGGAGTTGGTGAGGCTTATTGTTATTGTGCTTTGTAATGTATTTATAAATTGTGATCATTTTACTCCATTTTTGACATTCTGTGTTGGGAATTGATTTGCTTTGGATTGTTTTTATTGTTTTAGGCAACACTTTTATGTCTTTTTGTCCTCCACAAGGCTTTTTGTTCAAAACCATTACTGAATAATAAATATTTTTATTTATAAAGATCCTGTGATTTTTACCCCTGTTACTAGTCGAGTTATGACAGATTTCCTCTTCTAGTGGGCATTTTTGTGATATTTTGGGACTCTGTACTTGGGAACATTCAAAACAATTACAAAGGGAAGAAACCAAAGAACAAAATGGGGCATAGTGAGTCTTTGTAATAATGAGATGTCGTTAAATAAATGATGATGATGGGTAACCTGCCTTTTTGAAATTAACTACTTTTTAAGTCATTTTTAAGGCCACTGTTAGGCTGAGGGGTTTGATATTTTGAGTGAGAACACTATTGAAAAGTATAAGGTAATCCAGACAAGATCTGAATAAAGTGAGGCATGGTACAATAGAACATAAGTCAGCAGCGGACAGAGTAGATTACATTTAGTATATCCAGTGGCAATAATGCAGATTTTAAAAGCATGACTAAAATAAAATGGGTATATTGGTTTATAATTATTTTAAACAATGCCTTTAATTTAAAGGTGCTGCTTATAAATTAATCTGTTTTTTGAAAACTAAATAAAAATGTTTTTCTGTTTCTAATCAGTGGGGTGAGTTGACAACTGCTGCAGACAAAGCATTCTTTGAAGAGAGATCAGCATTTCAAAATAGAATTAGTGCCATGCAGAGGGCAGTTGCACAACTAGAATATGAGAAGAAACATTTAGAGGAGGAGAAAAAGAAACTTGTGGATACCTTAAAGAGGATTAAGAAGGAACGGGGGCACCTTAAAGAACAACTAATTAAGGTAAAAACATGTAATACTGCAGTTTGTGGTGCTGTAAATTATATTGTATACATTATTCAGGTTTAGGATAAGGTTGTCTATGAATGTAACCAGATTTTAAAAGCTACCTCCAAACTTACATATTCATAATATAGTGTTTGAATGAAGTAATTCAAAGATATTCTACTGTGAAGACTCAACTGTTAGAGATTGAACAAATTGCATTTTTATGGGCATCTACCATTCTGCATATATATTTTTTTAATTTAGAGACACCATAATTTTTAATTAGGTTTTTATCAATCCATTCATTGTTTCAATCTACTTTCAACACTCAATAGTGCAAGGTAAGTAACAATTCCAGATAAAATGCCAGTTCATAGCAGTAAAAAAAAACTCTTAACCCCTCACCACCAATTATTAAAATATAGACATTTTTGGAAGTTTTTAGTGAAATGGAAATACCTAAAGAAAATTCATTAACCTGGACAGTACATACAAACCCAACACAAAGAATGCTATTGTCCAAACTCAACAGATAAAGCAACATCTAGACCTGTTATATCAACTGTTCAGAATTATCTTTGAGTCTGCTCCAGTATGTTCTAGTTTTGTAAAATTTTTTAAATATATGGTGCTTCTCTTATTGACTTATTTAACTAATGAACTACAGAAGTACCCCAATATGTTCTGAGATACATTCCATGCACCAAAGAAGGAGATAAGTGAAAACCATGGAGAGTATATTGTGATAGATGGCCGGGGCTCTTTCCCAGCCAGGATTCTGTCATAAAGGAAGGCCCAGAGGAGCAGATGTGCACAGGACACTGCCTCCCCCAGAGCACTAGAAGGCAGCCCCCCTGGATTGCAGCGGGACCTTGGACTCCCACAGGGCTCCATGGGATTTGAAGTCTGGCACAGTCCTGTTGGGGCTGCCAGAGGGAGCTGCAGACCCCTACTTTGTTTGGCTTCCACCACACCTGGGAGGACTTCTAGACCTTGCTAACAAGCCACCTAGAGTACTCCTAGGTGCAACATAGAAGGAGTTGCCTGCCTTAGTTCAGGGAGCCAGAGTTGGAAGGTAGAGGAAAAACTTTTTGGAGGAGGAGTGGAGGCAGAAAAGAGAGAGAGAGAGGGAGGAAAGAAGACAAAGTGCTATTTATTTGACTGTGCTTGCTGTACTGTGCTTTGGTGCTAGTGGGAATCGAAGGGAAAGAGTTTCCCACACCTCAGTATAAGCATGTGTCGTACAAGACTTTTCCCTGGTGTCTGTCTGTGTCAGGTTTGGGGAGCTGATGCGCCCCCTGGTGGCCACAATGTACAACCCCAAATAAGAAAAAGTTGGGACAGTATGGAAAAGACAAATAAAAAAAAAACTCAGTGATTCTTAAATGTACTTTGAATTTTGTTTCATTGCAGACAGCATGAACCCAAGAAATTTCATGTTTTGTCTGGTCAACAGTTCAGGCCTGCAGCACATTCCAAAAAAAGTTGGGATGGGGGCAAATTGGGGCCAATAACGAGGTAAATTAATTAAATAATGATGTGATTTCAAACAGGTGACTGTAATCATGATTTGGTACAAAAGCAGTATACAGGAAAGGCTGAGTCTTTGAGGTGCAATGATAAAGAGAATCTCTCTAGTTTGTCAACAAATGCATGAGAAAATTATTGAAATGTTTAAAAACTATGTTTCTAAAAGATGTTCCCCAAAGAAAGATTGGAAGAGATTTGCATATTTCTCCCTCTACAGTGCATAATGACATTAAACGATACAAGGAATCTGGAGGAATTTCAGTGAATAAGGGCAAGGGCACAAGCCTAAGCTGAACACTCGTGACCTCTGATGGCACTGCATCAATAACCGTCACTCATCAATAGCCGATGTAACCACTTGGGAAAAGGATTACTTTGGCAAACCTTTGTCAAGCACTGCAGTACTGAGTTACATTCACAAATACCACTTAAAACTTTATTGTGCAAAACAAAACCTTATTGTATCCATGTCCAGAAGTAGTGGCACCTTCTCTGGGGTTTGGAGGCATCAGTTAATATTCGGGTTGTTAAAATGAGTATAATATTCACTTGTACAGTAAACAAGCCTTTTGTATTAAAATTACTGTTTACATTGGGCAGACTATAACACACTCCTAAAATAAGGCCTTTTTCTCTAATGCTTTCCGGAGGAATCTAGATGTCCTCACTAAGATGGGGTTCATCGTCCAATTGAAGAAGAATTGCATTTAAATTTTGATTGACGTAAACAGCAACCCCACCTCCTTTTCTGTTCCATCTGTCCTTCCTACAAAATGTGTATCTGTCTATGTTATACTCATCTCCAATTTTTGTGTATAGCTAGGATTCTGTTATTGCTATAATTATGCTCAGCTACGTACGACTCCAACTCCCTTGTTTTATTTTTGATACATTTAGTATTAAGGCAAGCTATTTTTAATGTGTTACTCGTTTTACTTTTGCACTTCAACTTTGGGTTAGAATTTCTATTTCTGTTACTATGTATTTTTATTTTTACACTATTGTTTGCTCCTTCATGTACAGTTCTAAACCCGGCCTGTCCTAACCTTCCTGCCTAAATCCCTATTTCCTAGTTCAAATAATCCTCAGCTATCCTACTTATGTGCCTCCTCAACACATTGGTGCCCCTTCGGATCAGATGTAACCCATCGCAGAGGAACAGGTCCCATCAGTTCCAAAAGGGGTTTAAATGCCCCATAAACATATACCTTTCTACCTTACAACAAGATTTGAGCCATGTGTTAAGCCTTCTAATCTCATTCTTACCTGAACTGGCATGTGGCAGAATTTAGGAGAAGACCACCTTGTCAGTTCCGCTTCTCAGCCTAGCACCTAACTCTTTATATTTTGGTTCCAAAACTGAAGGACTACCCTTAAGAATATAATTTGTTCCAAAATGGGCAGTGACTAATGGATTCACCCCCACTCTAATCAAGAGCATATCAACCCTTCCAGCATGGTCTCCTACCTGTACACCCAGAAGGCAACACACTGTGTGAGACTCTGTCTCTGGAGAAAACCTGCACTTCAGTTCCTCTAATGATTGAGTCCCCAACTTTCACTACCTCTATCTTTCTGAGAACTAGTTTTTAGACGGCCCATTGGGGTTCCTCATGCCTGTCTACCTCCTCAGAATCTTCAGAGACACCCTCCAACTTCACTAGGACCTGAAAGAAGTTTGACACTTCCAATTCTGGGATTTGTAAATGCTGGATTGGATGAATTGGAATCCCGACTGAGCCTGGGAATGATTACCTGCGCTGGATGGAGTCCAAGATTGAAGACCCACCCTGACCGGGATGATCAAATAATGGAAGGAAAGGGATGAGTGAACTTACTGTCCCCCAGCATGAAAGATGGCAGTGCTCCCCTGGCTGGAAACCATTATGGACCCCTGCAGTGTTGCCTGGGTTTTGTAGTCCGGAAGAGCAATCCTGTCAGGGTGTTTGGGCGCCACAGGGGGGCACTGTGAAGAAGGAACATCACTATTTTGGAGAGCTTCTATATCACCTGGATATGCTTCTGGCATGTAGTACCATAACACCTGAAGTGCTCTGGAACTGCTCTGCCTAATCCAGAACAGAATTGGGAGGCAGACAGCAAAAACTTATGCGGAGGAGTAAAAGTGGATGGAAATGGAAAAGTGGGCTTTTTTAACAACAAGCACTGTGTTGGATTGTTAAAGAAATCCTGTGACTTCGTCTCCGAGTAATAAAAAACCTTTTATTTATCCCTAAACTGTGTTTGGTAGAGTTGTGTCTGGTATTCAGGGGTCTGTGGCACCCCCTTGTGGTCACAGGTTGATGCTCCCAGACAGTATGCCTTGTGACCACCACCCACCTATCTCTACCCTATCTCAGGTCTGGAATCTCCTTCTGCGCCACTTTAGGAGTGCGCAATATCTCTCCAAAGGAAACCTGGGCCAGGTCCGCCAATTCTTTGTTAAAACACAGGCCAGCCAACTTCTCCTCCAGTTCACTAGGTACTGGATCAGTTGGCATCGCCTGCAGATGTGGCCTTTGCAGAAAACTGGTTCCTCCAAGTCATCCTCTAAAAACTCCAACATCCAACAAGAGTTGTATTGCACTGGCCTCATTATTAAAATTTGACTTTGGATTACTAAATCTGCTCAACTGTTTTTTTATTCAAATTAAATGAATTTACTTAAATGGTAAAACTAAAAAGTCTGTACCAAACAATATTTTAAACTTTGCTTTTTCTTACTTCACAGATTGTGATGATTCATTCTTGTTGTACATTCTTTTATATTCAGAATATGACTTTTTATCTTTCAATATTAAATCAAAATTTTTGATTGTCTCACTTAAAGAAAGGACTTCACACCTTCTCTTAGGCTTTGCAGTATTACTAGCATCACTGCTTTTGTGCTTTGTAGTCATATTAAGCAAAATAAAAGAAATATTTATAACAACACCTCTAGCATGGATAATGTTTGCACCACGGATGCTGTAGTGTGACTAACATTGAGAGGGAGGCTGGCTGGGTGGATGGAGTGGGTGACAATGAGAAAAACAAGTAACAATACAATCATTCATTCTGGATGTTGTTCGACACTGTTCAGCCAGGTGTGCGTGTGGTTAATTCCATCCATCCATCTATTATCCAACCCGCTATATCCTAACTACAGGGTCACGGGGGTCTGCTGGAGCCTATCCCAGCCAACACAGGGCGCAAGGCAGGAAACAAACCCCGGGCAGGGCGCCAGCCCACTGCAGGTTGATAATTCAGTGTATGAATTTATTATTTTTTGTTTTTAATATAATATTTTCAAACCATGGTTGAGGATGAAACACTGTACTTTTGATTTTGTACTGAATATTTTTTCTTTATTCCTATGGCATATTTTAGATCCTGTGCAAGATTTAGGGTATTGAGAGGGAAAAAAACTTCACAGAAGAAGAATTTCCTTTGCACATTTTCTGACACTGACACGATACTAGTACATTTTTGTTATGGGAAAAAGTAACTGGCAAATTGGATTATACAAGCTTTAAAGGGATTACAATCACAGAATTAGGTGAAAAAGTAATTTGCTAAGAATATCATTACGACTTGCAGTAGAGAAACACCAAAAGATATGCAATGAATTTATATTACTATTGAAAAATTGCTATATATACAACATGACACATAATATATGTTTACCGTAATTGACATTTTTAATTTAATGTACGGGTGGCACGGTGGCGCAGTGGTAGCGCTGCTGCCTCGCAGTTAGGGGACCCGGGTTCACTTCCTGGGTCCTCCCTGCGTGGAGTTTGCATGTTCTCCCCATGTCTGCGTGGGTTTCCTCCGGGCACTCCGGTTTCCTCCCACAATCCAAAGACATGCAGGTTAGGTGGATTGGCGATTCTGAATTGGCCCTAGTGTGTGATTGGTGTGTTTGTGTGTGTCCTGCGGTGGGTTGGCACCCTGCCCAGGATTGGTTCCTGCCTTGTGCCCTGTGTTGGCTGGGATTGGCTCCGGCAGACCCCCGTGACCCTATTCGGATTCAGCGGGTTAGAAAATGGATGGATGGAATTTAATGTACTTTGTATTTAAAATAAATCTTCAAACAATTATTTACAATTTGATGATCTTTAAAATGTAACAAGTATGCATTTTCTGATTATACCTCTTATGGTGTGATATTGTGATATTTTATCTATACATATAATCATTGTCTAATCAGAGCGTACTGTTTAAATTTTGAACCATTTACATTATCCATATGTGTTTGTTAATTACTTACAATGCAATTTAATTATTTTACCTGTTTTACAGAGGGAATCAATGACATCTCATCATCAAAACTGCAGTGAAGAAGATCAGTTAAAAAATCGTATTCTAGAGCTGGAAGGACAGGTATGTTTCAAGCAAAAAAGAATTTGTTCTCATATATTCTTTGCATTTCAAGATTGAAACATAAGGATTTTAATCTGAAAATTAACATGAGGTACAGTCAAACATTGAGTAATTTGCATCTTTGTTAATGGCGGATTGAAAACAAAAGGACACGGACCATATTTGGGAGAGCAGTGGCCTAAAAAGTAAGAAAGCTGCAGAGGCAAAATTTGTCAAGAAATAACGTAATAGCAGAAGCCTAAATAAAATGATGTAAAATGACAAGGAATCATTTTTCATCAGAAACAATCAAAGCTCAAAGAGTTTCTGAAATTTGAGCAAAACAAAAGCTCAAGAACCTAGAAGGATGATCAAAGTTCTCAAGGATGGCAGCACACTACGCATCTTCAAGTTTTGAATAAAATGTAAATTGAAGACCTGCCCCTCCCCCTTGTTTTTTGGGTAAGAGTGTCTTCCGTTCAAAAAGTGACTCCCATGATGCATTAGTTTCATTTTTTTATAATTTTATTGATTTTATTTAAATCAAATAACATTTCATACAAATAACTCAAGCTTAACAAAAAAAAAAGTTTGAAACAAATCAACCCCCACCCCTGAGAAAGAGAGCTAGGCCAGCAGAGTAAAACTTTAAGCTAGTAAAAATAAGTAAATAGATAAATTAAAAAAATGGAGTAAAAGATGGGAGAAATCCTGCTTCCTCAATTTAAATGCTTATTCTAAAATTGTATTGATTAGATCCTGCCAGGTTTTGAAAAAGTTTTGTACAGATCCTCTAAGTGTGAATTTGATTTTTTCCAGTTTCAAATAGTATATAACATCAGTTACTCACTGACTTAGAATAGGAGAGTTAGGATTCTTCCAATTGAGCACGATAAGTCTACATGCCAATAGTGTAATAAAGGCAATTATAATTTGTCTGTCCTTCTTCTTCTTAAGCCCATCTGGAACACAGCTGTTAGTGGATTAGGAGTGATTGGGACACCAAAGCTGTCTAAAAAGAATTTAAAGATTTTGGTCCAGCATGATGTTAATTTGGTGCATGCCCGAGTTTAATAATTGTATGCTTTATGCATATGGAGCTTGAGTGAATTCTGTGCATTGCTATTTTCCTCTCCTTTTCTGAGATGTTGAGTGAGAGATCATTTTCCCACTGTAGGAAAAGTTTTATATATTATGGAGATGCTGTCTAAATCCTCAAGACTGATAAATATTTTTTCCGGCATAGAGGTAGGGAGGTGAGTAAAACTGGGCAAGTTCTGTTTAACAAAGTTTCTAATTTGAAGGTAGTGAAAGAAACGTGTTGCTAGAAAGTTAAATTTAGAGTGTAATTGTTCGTAGGATGCAAAGACGTTGTCTATTTACAGATCTCTAAGTGATTTAATCCCAAATGTTTTCCAGACGTTAAAAACTGTGTATGTTTGAGAGGGTGGAAAAAGGTGGATCTCACAGATAAAAGCTTCTCTATTTTAAAATACTTGGTTCCATATTCTGAGTGAGTGAAGTATATTTGGGTTGTTAGTATATTGGCGATAACTTGTATTTATTGGGGTGCAAAGCAAGGAGTATAAAGAAGTACTGCAGGATTTTATTTTTGTTGCGGACCAAGCCTGTATATGTTTATCTATTTTTGTCCATGTTTTATAGTTTGTATGTTTGCTTCCCAGTAATTAAACTGAAAGTTAGGTAGAGCCATGTCACCTTCCGCCTTAGGTCTTTATAGGGTCGCCCTTTGGATGCATGCATGTTTTGAATTCCAAATAAATGAAGTTATGGTTGAATCTAATTTCTTAAAAAAAGATCTATTAATCTACAGGGTGGGCCATTTATATGGATACACCTTAATAAAATGGGAATGGTTGGTGATATTAACTTCCTGTTTGTGGCACATTAGTATATGTGAGGGGGGAAACTTTTCAAGATGGGTGGTGACCATGGTGGCCATTTGGAAGTCGGCCATTTTGGATCCAACTTTTGTTTTTTCAATAGGAAGAGGGTTTTGTGACACATCAAACTTATTGGGAATTTCACAAGAAAAACAATGGTGTGCTTGGTTTTAACATAACTTTATTCTTTCATGAGTTATTTACAAGTTTCTCTTTGTTTACAGCCATTGACATGTCGCAGAGGTTAACACGTGAGGAGCGGATAGAAATTGTGTTGATGTCTGGTGAACGCAGTAACCGGGTCATTGCAGCAGATTTCAATGCAAGACACCCTACGAGACCACCCATGTCCCATGCTACAGTTAGCAAACTGCTTGCTAAGTTTCGTGAAACTGGTTCAGTGTTGGATTTGCCAAAATGTGGACGCATGAAAACTGTCACTAATGAAGAAATATCAGTGGCTGTCCTAGCTTCCTTCAGCAAGAGCCCACAGCGTAGCACTCGCCGCATGTCACTGGAGAATGGCATTAGTCGAACATCCCTTCGGCGGATATTAGCTACTCACAAATGGCACCCTTACAAACTCCAGCTACTGCAGCATCTCAACGAGGATGACCCAGATCGGCGCACTGAATTTGCAGAATGGGCAAAACAGAAATTGGAACAGGACCCTCAGTTTACGCAGAAGATTTTATTCAGTGATGAGGCAAACTTTTATGTGAATGGTGAAGTTAACAAGCAAAACCACCGCTATTGGTCTGACACTAACCCACATTGGATAGATCTCTCCAAGAAAAAAATTGATGGTATGGTGTGGTATATGGGGTACAAAGATAGTGGGGCCATTTTTCATCATTGGAAACCTCAAGGCCACTGGATATGCGAAATTGCTACATGATGATGTGTTTCCCTCTTTATGCACTGAAGCTGGCACGTTCCCTGAGTTTTTCCAGCAAGATGGTGTACCACCACATTATGGGTGTCAGGTCCGAGCATTCTTAGATGAACAGTTTCCTGGAAAGTGGATTGGTCGTCGTGGGCCAGTTGAATGGCCCCCAAGGTCTCCCGATCTGACCCCCTTAGACTTTTATCTTTGGGGTCATCTGAAGACAATTGTCTATGCTGTGAAGATACGAGATGTGCAGCACCTGAAACTACGGATACTGGAAGCCTGTGCTAGCATTTCTCCTGCGGTGTTGCTATCAGTGTGTGAAGAGTGGGAGAAGAGGGTTGCATTGACAATCCAACACAATGGGCAGCACATTGAACACATTTTATAAGTGGTCAGAAACTTGTAAATAACTCATGAAAGAATAAAGTTACATTAAAACCAAGCACACCATTGTTTTTCTTGTGAAATTCCCAATAAGTTTGATGTGTCACATGACCCTCTTCCTATTGAAAAAACAAAAGTTGGATCCAAAATGGCCGACTTCAAATGGCCACCATGGTCACCACCCATCTTGAAAAGTTTCCCCCCTCACATATACTAATGTGCCACAAACAGGAAGCTAATATCACCAACCATTCCCATTTTATTAAGGTGTATCCATATAAATGGCCCACCCTGTATATTGGAATGTTTTGAAATAAAAAGAGAAACTTAGGAAGGATATTCATCTTAACAATGTTAATTCTTCCAGCTAAAGTGAAAAGGGTTCACCATCTATGCAAGTCTTGCTTAATTTTTAATTCTTCCAGCTAAAGTGAGATGAAGGTTTGACCATCTATGCAAGTCTTGCCTAATTTTTTCCATGCAGACAGCAAAATTTAGTTGATAGAGAGCTTTATATTTACTTGTGATGTTTAACCCATAGGTATTTAAACTGATCTGCAATGATAAAAGGAAAGGTGTCCAATATAATATTGTATGCTTGAGAATTCACTGGAAAGAGCACACTTTTATTCAAATTGATTCTGAGACCACAAATCTTTTGAAATTCTATTAGTGCTGTTAGGACTGTAGGCATAGTATTTTCTGGATCTGATACAGTATATACAGTACCATATCATTTGCATAAAGAGAAACTTTGTGTTCCAGTCCTTCTCTGATAATCCCCTTTATCTCATAAGCATTTCAACGGTGAATTGCCAGTGGTGATTGCAAAAAGCAGTGGCGACAAGGGGCATCCTTGTCTGGTACCATATTCTAGTTTAACTATTCTGAATTAATGTTGTTAATACAACCTTAAGCTTTTGGATTGGTATACAGTAGTTTGATCCATGCACAAATGTTCAGGCCAAACCCAAATTTCTCTATTGTAGTGAAAAGGTAATTACATTCGACCATATCAAATGCTTTTTCTGCATTAGTTCGACTCTCTTTGCTAGAAGGAAAGTTACTTAGCTTTGTTGATTTAACCTCGATTCTCTGCACATGCACAAGTGCAAAAACCTCTAAAATGGCATCGACATCTGGCGAGAGACCAAAGCGAATGTGCAAAGCAAAATACTCCATGGACTCTGAATCTGATCGGGTAATGGATATCAAAAATGAAAGTGGGGTACCGGCATTATCTGCTCGGTCCCCAACTGATCATGGTGCTGAACACTTCCATGTAGCTGATGCGCCTACAGCAGCATTCGCCTGGGATGATCATCACTTATGATGACAAGAGATACAAACCATATTGCATCACACTGAGACCACTACCGCCGCCCTCCTGCTGTGATGCCGATCATGCGCCAACTACAGCCACAGCACATAGCAACAGATGTTTTATGTTGATTTATGTGAGAAACCATTGCCTTATGTGCTTTACAGAAAACTTGAGTTTTTCGGAAAAATAATTCAGCCCTCAAAGAGTTAAACTAGTCATTAGCTAACTAGTAGCCCCCACACAACACCACTTCTAGACAACTGAGCTGGGAACAAAGCTTTATTAGCTTATAGCTTAGAAATTGTTCAGATTTTTTTTTTTGATTTGTTTCAGATTAAACTGCCCCAAGTGGAGGAGTTTAAGTATCTCGGGGTCTTGTTCACGAGTGAGGGAAGAATGGATTGTGAGATTGACAGGTGGATTGGTGCGGCATCCGCAGTGATGCGGGCTCTGCATCGGTCTGTCGTAGTGAAAAAAGAGCTGAGTTGTAAGGCAAAGCTCTCAATTTACCAGTTGATCTACGTTCCTACCCTCACCTATGGTCATGAGCTATGGGTAGTGACCGAAAGAACGAGATCGCGAATACAAGCTGCTGAAATGAATTTCCTCCACAGTGTGTCTGGGCTTTCCCTTAAAGATAGGGTGAGGAGCTCAGTCATCCGGGAGGGGCTCAGAGTAGAGCCGCTGCTCCTCCGCATCGAGAGGAGTCAGATGAGGTGGCTCGGGCATCTGATCAGGATGCCTCCTGGGCGCCTCCCTGGTGAGGTGTTCCGGGCACGTCCAACCGGGAGGAGGCCCCGGGGAAGACCCAGGACACGCTGGAGGGACTATGTCTCCCGGCTGGCCTGGGAACACCTTAGGATTCTCCTGGAAGAGCTGGAAGAAGTGTCCGGGGAGAGGGAAGTCTGGGCTTCTCTGCTTAAGCTGCTATCCCCGCAACCCGACCTCGGATAAGCGGAAGAGGATGGATGGATGGATGCAAGAACAAATCTCTAGAGTAATATGATTCTTTAATGTGAGAAATTCAGCTATAGTATAATACTTGATTTAAACATTTTCAGCATTCATGTTGACTTCATTTTGAAAACAGGCAGTATACAATTAATCCACAAATGCTAGAAGATTTTAATTCATGTTTAGTACACAAGCTAATCTTTGGCCCCATAACAACATCAGTATCGTAGAATACTGTTTTTTGATTCAAACTCAAAACATTTTAATCACCCATTTTAACATTATCATATGTATATAAGTTTTATTGTACAGATATCACCATCTTTGTGGTGTGCTGTACACCTTCCAACCAAATTCTTACCAGACACTGAATGACCGATGTTTAAAGAATTATTCCAGAACTTCGGGGTAACACCAGAAAAATATAAAGGGCATTCCTTTCCAGCGTTAATGCACAGAGGTTAATTATTTAATAGAAATATTCTCTGTGTAAAAAAATCAAGGAGTTATGCAAATGAAAGATACAGCAGAAGCGATTGAAAGTGGCACTAACCAAAAGGCTGAATGAATGACTGAAGAAGAGGCGATGTCCTGTTCAAGAAAAAGCTTTAGACGTAATTGCATTTTCCTTATAGAGTGAGGTAAGAAATGAAACAAGAAAGCTCTCCTTTAAATATGAAGCCAGCACTATAAACCTTCAGCCTCGTTGCCAGACACCATAGCTTTGAGTGTTGATGTGGCTTCGCCAGAAGAAAAAAGGCAGGGAGAGTGAAACAGAGGCAGAAGTGGCGTCCTCGGATATAAGACAAGGGGGACAAATGCAGTAAATGTAAACTTAACAGAACTCCCATAAGATCTTCCATTGTAACATACTGTATACTGTATTTGCATCTGCACACTTTGTAAGGGGACCCCCACACTGAACCCTGGAATCATTTACATTTATATGTATCTCTGCTTACTTGGAATAGAATTTAAAAAATATATATTTACAAGCTTGAACATACAGCTGATGAAATACAAATTAAGAAATACTTGAGTGAACAATGTAAACAAGTGAAAAATCATAAACATTTAAAAATGATAATAATACAATGCATTCGGAAAGTATTCACAGCGCATCACTTTTTCCACATTTTGTTATGTTACAGCCTTATTCCAAAATGGATTAAATTCATTTTTTTCCTCAGAATTCTACACACAACACCCCATAATGACAACGTGAAAAATGTTTACTTGAGGTTCTTGCAAATTTATTAAAAATAAAAAAACTGAGAAATCACATGTACATAAGTATTCACAGCCTTTGCCATGATACTCAAAATTGAGCTCAGGTGCAGCCTGTTTCCCCTGATCATCCTTGAGATGTTTCTGCAGCTTAATTGGAGTCCACCTGTGGTAAATTCAGTTGATTGGACATGATTTGGAAAGGCACACACCTGTCTATATAAGGTCCCACAATTGACAGTTCATGTCAAAGCACAAACTAAGCATGAAGTCAAAGGAATTCTCTGTAGACCTCTGAGACAGGATTATCTTGAGGCACAAATCTGGGGAAGGTTACAGAAAAATTTCTGATGCTTTGAAGGTCCCAATGAGCACAGTGGCCTGCATCATCCATAAGTGGAAGAAGTTCGAAACCACCAGGACTCTTCCTAGAGTTGGCCAGCCATCTAAACTGAGCGATCAGGGGAGAAGGGCCTTAGTCAGGGAGGTGACCAAGAACCCAATGGCCACTCTGTCAGAGCTTCAGAGGTCCTCTGTGGAGAGAGGAGAACCTTCCTGTAGGACAACCATCTCTACAGCAATCCACCAATCAGGCCTGTATGGTAGAGTGGCCACATGGAAGCCACTCCTTAGTAAAAAGGCACATGGCAGCCCGCCTGGAGTTTGCCAAAAGGCACCTGAAGGACTCTCAGACCATGAGAAACAAAATTCTCTGGTCTGATGAGACAAAGATTGAACTCTTTGGTGTGAATGCCAGGCGTCACGTTTGGAGGAAACCAGGCACCGCTCATCACCAGACCAATACCATCCCTACAGTGAAGCATGGCGGTGGCAGCATCATACTGTGGGGATGTTTTTCAGCAGTAACTGGGAGACTAGTCAGGATAAAGGGAAAGATGACTGCAGCAATGTACAGAGACATCCTGGATGAAAACCTGCTCCAGAGCGCTCTTGACTTCAGACTGGGGCAACGGTTCATCTTTCAGCAGGACAACGACCTTAAGCACACAGCCTAGGGATGTGTTTCAGCGGCAGCAACTGGGAGACTAGTCAGGATAAAGGGAAAGATGACTGCAGCGACGGTTCATCTTTCAGCAGGACAACGACCTTAAGCACACAGCCAAGATATCAAAGGAGTGGCTTCAGGACAGCTCTGTGAATGTCCTTGAGTGGCCAAGCCAGAGCCCAGACTTGAATCCGATTGAACATCTCTGGAGAGATCTTAAAATGGCTGTGCACCGACGCTTCCCATCCAACCTGATGGAGCTTGAGAGGTGCTGCAAAGAGGAATGGGTGAAACTGGCCAAGTATAGGTGTGCCAAGCTTGTGGTATCATATTCAAAAAGACTTGAGGCTGTAATTGCTGCCAAAGGTGCATCAACAAAGTATTGAGCAAAGGCTGTGAATACTTATATACATGTGATTTCTCAGTTTTTTTACTTTTAATAAATTAGCAAAAACCTCAAGTAAACTTTTTTTCACGTTGTCATGTCGTTGTGTGTAGAATTCTGAGGAAAAAAAAAGAGTTTAATCCATTTTTGAATGAGGCTGTAACATAACAAAATGTGGAAAAAGTGATGTGCTGTGAATACTTTCTGGATGATTATATATTCAATTTTCACATTATTCCTATGGATTACTTATTCCAGTTCAACAGAATACAATTTCCTGTTGTAAAAGTGTGCTTTGCAATGACCAACAAAAGCTAAGCAAGAATTGATCTAATGCAGGAATGTTCCACTCATGGGCAATTGTATATCGCATGTTGAAGAGTAAGCAGCTCCAGCAGCCTAATAATAAAATTAATTGTTATTTGACTGATGCTTTTAACTAAGGCTACTTGAAACATCTGACATGCAGTTGGAGCACAGGCCGGTGAAGTTGCTTACTCAGTGTCAGTAGCAGGATTTGAACCCACAACCTCAGAGTTTGAAGTCCAAAGCCTTAACCACTACACCACACTGCCTGCCAAAACCATTAGCCTTTGTTAGAAACCCTACAAATATTACATACAAAAAAGTACTTACTTATACAGTGAACCCTCGTTTATCACGGTTAATCCGTTCCAGACTCTACCGTGATAAATACATTTTCGAGAAGTAGGATTCTTTATTTATAAATCGAATATTTTTGCAGTTAGAGTATAGAAAACCTGTTTACAACCTTCTAAATATGTTTTTTAACATTATTAGAGCCTTCTAGACATAAAATAACACACTTTAGTCACCATTACACTCGTATTACCCAATATATTAGACAAAATAAGAGAAAATAAGACATATTAGACGTTACAAATATATTATTACTAGGCTCATCCGTCTTTTAAGGCGACCGACTTTTATCCTCAATTTTTGTGCGCTCCATGTGTACATCAGGCATGTAAGTGTAGGGAATGAGAACATTAAAGTGCCCATTCATAACATCTCCCAAAAACCTAAGTTTTTTTATCCCCTCAAGTGCCTGTCCAAAGTCATACAATGTCAGCCCGAATCTGTACCGCTAAAGATGGAGTTTCATGCACTAAATACGCTATAGATGAGAATAAGCAAGCACCATCTCCCCTGATATTTACTACGCGGTGAGGCATTTGTACTCCATCAACATTAATTATTTCCAGAGACATAATTTTGCATCGCGCACAAAAGCAAGGGAACAATGGGAGCACCAGAACTCTGCTCACATCGCGTAGCCTCGTACCGCAAGCCGAAAGTAGTAAGTCTGTGATAAGCAGAATACCGCTACGCTTTGCACTCACGGGACGGAAGGACAATCCCTACTGCTTTTATATAGTAGATTATTGTACTGTACATTTAATTACACACACGCAACGCAAGCGTTGTACTGTTTATACTTGCATGCATACTTTATGTAAATCTGGAGGAATCCAACAGATAGCAGTTTGAGATATTATCGTGGTGAGAACAGGTTTGGCTTCGCTGTGTTGTGAATTGCCTGGAACACCCATTAAATTCTGATGACACCTTACAGCAATATCTCTGAAAAGGATGTTTAATGATTAAATCCGTCAATCCAGGGATGTATCCATTCCAGCAAGCATCAAGTACGAGGCAGAAACAATCCCTGGTTGGGGCATCAGCTCATCGCAAGGTGAATACAAGCACTGGAGCACACTGAGGAAACCCAGCAGGAAAACATGTAAACTCCAGGCAGGGAATATCAGCAGTGTGACTCCCTGAAAGACAGCAGCGCTGATGTTCCTCCACCGTGTCATCCCAATGCGTGTAATTATTAACAGTATTCATTATTTAAACTAAATTACCGATATATCTGTAAAATGTAACATACATACTTTAATGCATTTCATCATGAAAGTGGTATCAAGTATAAATCTAAGGATTCTAAATGTGCAGAGAGTTGGAATATCATACATTTAATGTGCTCAGTGTGGTGATCTATTGCTGTTTGCCGCTGCTGTCAGGACCAGCGGAAGTCCTAGAAAAAAAGGTGGCACAGAAGATGGTATGTGAGACTTAAAGTATATCGCATCATTACGATCGGGAATATGCAACGCTTGAATATAAAAGCACCACAAATGCATCTGTATGTCGCCATTTTGCTTCACCACTTTGAACCATCCATCAAACACCGAAGAGCGTACACCAATCTCGTAGGATCTGCAAAGCGGCTTTCTGTCACATGTAGATTGTAACCAGAGACTCTGACGTCACATTCCAACTTTTATCACACTGCGCCCCCTGCACGCGTCACGTTAATTTCTGAAGACCTGCTCAGAAGACGCATCAAATGAACGCTGGGAACGCATGGCAGCCATGATGCGGGCACGTACACATTCTGAGCGTGAAGTATAAACGAGCCCTAAGACCTCTGGCACAGTCTGCTGTTGTTGTAAACTAGGAGTCCCATAACATACAATCCCAAAACCGCCTCCAAAAATGCCCACTAGAGGGGCATATCACCATCAAACCCCAGTAATAAGGATAACAGAGGCTTTATAAATCATCTTCTTCTTCTTCTTCTTCTTTCGGCTGCTCCCGTTAGGTGTCGCCACAATGGATCATCTTATTCCATACCTTCTGGTAACACCCATCACCTGCATGTCCTCTCTCACCACATCCATAAACCTTCTCTTAGGCCTTCCTCTTGTCCTGTATAAATATAAAGATATATTCTTCACAAAACGTGCCTTTCCACAAGAGTGAAACTCTGTAGGAGCACAAAAGGCAAAAAGGATTTGCCAATAACACAAAAGAAATGGGATGAAATAAGAGCACATCTGTTAAATAATTAAAGAAAGTAAGATCAAAGAACAATTTACATGAAAGGAAACAAAGAAACATGAAAACTTAATAACAAAAACATTAAATACATAAAAAGTACACATAAGCCAGCGCAATAAGACTGGGTGGACTGACACTCCCACCCAGGGTTGTTTTTGTCTTCTGCCCTCTACTTCAGGGACAGGCTCCACCTCTGACACCCTAAAGGTGGATGAGGCAGGCTCAGGTCAAGGATGGAATTTATTAGTTATGTGTGTGTGGTCAAGAAAATTAAATGAATTTGAAGGTTTTTTTCTGTAATATGATCGTATTTAATGTGAATTACGTAATTTTAGGGCATTAATGATATTAAATATTTTCAAAATAGTGCTACACAGAATTGGAATGTTGAAAGTTTCATATAATTTAAGGAAAGAAAAAAAACACATTAATGTTCATGTTTTATTCTCATCATCTTCTTTTCCTTTTTCCATGTGCAGGTGTTCCATCTCAAGAGAATTTTAGAACAATTTTTTGGTGAGAAGAAGGAGTTTTGTGAACAGTCTTCCAAGAACAGCCAGCAGATTCTGTCTTTGAGGCAGGATCTCAGTCAGTCATTAGCTCACGTTTCACAAGCGCCTTTGTCATCAGTGTTAGACTCTGAAACACAAAGATTAGATAGAAGTGTTCGGGGGGAACATTTAAAATTATCCCAAAGGCACTTTTAAAACCCAGCGATGGATCGACGGCTGGTCCAGGGATGGTTCCTGCTGTGTGTGCCTGTTCCTTCAAGGATCAGCTGCAGTTTCCCTGTGATGCTGCCCTGGATACGCTGGTTAAAAAAATGGATGGATGGCAGGCATTTTTAAGTCAAGGCAACATTGGTGCAATTTATGTAGTCACTTGTAGACAAACAGTTGAGTACACCAGAGTATTACTAGCAGCAGATCCTCCTCTGGCGTTCATGAAGAGGCATCACTAGTGCTGCTGAGGTAGGCTCCAGGTCAGACCACATTGGGAAAAGGATTCCATTAATGTCATTTCAAAAGCATACTCTTGCCATTCTTAAAGTTTACATAGCCATGGTAGAACATTAAGGAATGTAGATAGAATACCAGTTGTTTCGTTTTCGCTGTATGGACTTGGTTGCACAGACAACTTAGTAATGCAGTAATTATTGTGATCTTGTGTTGATTTCATTATTATGTGGCTTCGACATCATGTCTTTCTTTTCAACACTCTTGATTTGAGTTAGATTTGGGGCTTTTTATAGCCAATTGTTTTCACCCAGCAATATTTGATCACAATCTTCCATGCCCTCTTGTTTGGACAATTAAGGATGAAATCATTAACTGGAATTCTCAAATGTATGCCCATGTGTCTAAAGTAGAAAGTAATTACCTTTACTTTTACTCTCTCAGACATGTGTAAAATACAAATTTAAAAAGGAATGCTAGTGGGTGACATTGTGTTTGCTTTGTGCTTGGACCCCAGCTTGCGGTGGAATTTTTAAGTCGCTAGAAGCGGCCTCAAATGCTGCCCTGCATATAAGACCCTCTTAATCCCTGTAAATGGAGAAAGCTGGGATAAATTAAGAATGACTATTTATTTAAAATACTTTTTTAATTAGACCCCAAAGAGTTGGTAGGCAGTACTTATAAACTATAGATAATGGAATTACGGAGAATATGGCAACGTGATATGATGAACCTCTCAACATAATGCCCAGTGGTCAGTGGTTTGTTCACATTTTGTGTAAATAATTGTAAATCTGTACTTTACATTTTTCTGACATTGCTGACTTAGATTTTAGTGGGTCTTTTTTAGAATTGTAACCTGACAAATGAATTGGGATTGTCTGATAAAGAAATGTTTGTTTCTCATGGTATCAAAAAGTAGCAAGCAACAGTTCCTCCGCATTGCGTTTATGAGCCTCATCATGTATTTCCTCTGCTCATCATAATCCATTATTAGTTACTTTGGGATAATTTTACTGAGAGTATACTGCAACTGATTATGTTAAAAAATGATAATTTCATGCAGTTTTACTATCTAAAACCTTTTGACTTGAATGTGTAGAGGACATTTCTTGAATCCCCTTGCTGGTTTTTACTCTGTAAGCCCCTTGTATTTGATTAGATTTCTGTTGGCCAAACAGTTATGTCACGGACCGGTCTTAGTTACAATGGCTGCAGAACAAACAGAAGACATGCTGGACAGTTTCAGTCCTTCTACCTTCCATTTCATCTTCAGAGGCAACTAGTGGACTGCAAGGTAAAAACTATTTACATAAAATACTCTTAGACTGATGTGCTGCCCAATCAGTTTGGCTCCTTTTCATGAAAGAAAATTTTCAAAGTGTGGAGGTTGATTGAAGACTTGGATTTACCCAAAGCAGCTCCCTTCAGCCATAACTTGGCTCTATGTGTATACAGTATGTACAGAGCATGTATATATAAATATGTACCATATATCTATTTTTGTAAGATTAGTTGGGCCACTCCAACCCCTTTAGCCTCTCGTTTTTAAATATTAAACTGTAATAATAAAACTGACTTTTATTTTCTACAAAATTATTAAACTTCATTCAATTTTCATTTTAAAGTGTAAGTTCTCTTAACAACTATCTTCTCATATATGTAAATAATGCATACATACTTTATTTTTAAGGCTTTTCTAAAAACTCATGAAATAAAATGTCATACTATTTAATAACCTTGAGCTGCACACTTATGATTGCCCTTGACTGGCTTCAGTTGGGAGACAGGCTGTGCATAAACCAGACGCACTCAAGCATAAAGTTCTGCTACACAAACATACAGTAAAACCAGCTAACCAGAAAGCAACTTGTGCTTTTATAAGTGAATAAGCAAGCAAAAGATAAGAAGAATCCCCTTGTAGGAGTGCACCTTCAGGACGTCTTCAGACTCCTTCACTTTTTACAAATTGTTTTCTGTTTCCACTTTGTCCTAAAGTTATTTAATTTTTACCCCAGAATGACAAATTGAAAGCAGAATTTTAGGTAGTTGTGCAAAGATATTATTAATAATAAAAAACTGAAATATCGCATTGACTCTCATGTATTCAAACCCTTCACTCAGTACTTCACTGAATCCCCTTTGTCTGCGATTACCACCTGGAGCCTTCTTGGGTACAACACAACACTGGATTTGGGGATTTTCTGCCATTCTTCTCTGCAGGACCTCTCAAGCTCTGGGTTGGATGGCGATCATCAGTGAATCACCGGAAATGTTTGGTTGAGTTAACGTCCAAGCTCTGGCTGGGCTACTCAAGAGCATTCACTGAGTTGACCCTCAGCCATGCTGGTGTTGTCTTTACTTTGTACTTGGGGTCATTGACCTGTTGGAAGGTGAACTTTGTGCCCAGTCTAAGGTCCTGAGCACCCTGGAGCAAGGGGGTTCATTAATAGTATTTCTGTTCTTTGTTCTCTTCAGGTTTTTCTCAACCCTGTTTAGTCTGCCAATCTCTTCCACTAAAAAACAACCCCACAGCATAATGCTGCCCCGACAGTGCTTCACCATTGGAGTGGTACTCCACCAGAGATAAGCAGTTCCTGGTTTTCTTCAGACATGACACCATTCTTGGTTTCATCAGACCAGAGAATCTTGTTTTTCACAGTCTTGAGTCCTTTAGGTGCCTTTTTGCAAACTCCAGGCAGGCTTCTATGTGTTTTTTAACTGAGGAGAGATGTGTCTCTGTCCATAGCAAGCCTGCCAAAGTCACAAACAAATTTCAACTAGTGCAGCAACAGCACATGTTCTGTCTAAGGATAGTGAGCTACCTAGAAGGCCTATAAAAAAAGCAAGAAGCCATTGGCACATGGCCCTGTCAGGCTTTGCAGGTACACAAGAATTCTCTTTGTCAGTCTGGTCACAAAGTTCGTGTAGCTAAAGGGAGAGGACCAATGGGATGTCTACAGCTGTTTTCAAGGAATCAGAATGCCAGGAGTTGCTAGGGCTATCAGTTATTTACAGTTCCTCATTTTGCTTTCATAGGTAAAGGACAAATCAACAGACATGGGTGAACATCTTGTTAGTTTAAACTGGGATTCCTCGACATGGTGACAATATGTGCTCGCAGTCCCCCTGGAATTAAATTTTGAGGAAAGATTTATATGGTGGAGTTCACATGGGTGATTAAACTTTATGACAGTATCCCCTGACATCTAATCCTGCAACATAAAAATTTAGGAAGCCATGTTAAATTTTAAAACAATGGCTGTCTTGTCTGTCATTTGGTTTGTGTGCCAGGACCATCATCATCACATGTGTGCTTGTACCAGCCTAGTGGTTGACTGGAATGATCCAGCATCTCTAAAGCATCCTGGCAGTTCTGTCAATTTCAACACATTCAAGTCCTGGACCACAGAAACCGAATGGCACCCTGAAGAATAATCGTAAATGACCACATGTAAGATGTCAAGGCAAACTTGCACTTTCCTGCACATGTCATTAATTTTACCCTCATTTCCTCATTATCACTGCTTTGCCCTGTGAACCACAAATATAAACATATTACAATAAAATACAAACACATCTATTCAGACAACACAGAACATATGAAAAAACATATTAAAAGATTTCCTTAAATGCATTTTTATGCATTCTTTATTCCCTAGACACCTCTGGCAGCACCATGTTTATAATAATCTGCTCATTTGAGCCCCAAGCTGCGGCCCACCAGTGGTGATCAGAGGTTGTTGCCATTGAGAACAGCTTTGCTACAATGTTAAGGACAAACCAGTGGCAATGTGCACTGCAATGGTGTTTATGAGGAAACACAAGTTTAATCAGCAGTCATGAGGTGACTTCCAGTATTTTGCAATTTATCCCATAATGCACTGGTGGGGTTAATGGCTAAGACTGCAAATACACCAAAACATAACACAAACTAAATTAGAATAATTAGGTGATTATCTAGGGTGGCAACAATGAGGCCAGCCAGGGTTTGTATCCCAAGTGGCCCTGTATGGAGTTCTCCTTCATGCACTTGGGCTTCCTCACACCGTCCAAGGTAGGCTGGGTAATTTGACACTAATGTGTGTTGTGATGGATGGCCAGGGCCATTACCCAGCTGGGTGGAAGTTCTGAGGGAGAGACCGTATTTAGGACATTATCTTTCCCGAGACCTTAGAGGACAGCCCCCCTAGGTTTCTACAGCACCAAGGATCCCCACAGGGTATGCTGGGAGTTGTAGTTTGGAGCAGCCTTGTTGGGCTCTGTGGGCGCTGCCAGGGGGTGCTGCAGGTGTAGTTGAGTCCTTAGAGGAACCACTTCTGCCAAACCTAGAAGTGTAGCCAGAATAAGGTTAAGGAACACCTGGAGCACTTCTGGGTGCACTATAAAAGGAGCCACCTTACTACCAGTCAGAGAGTCAGAGAACCAGAATCGAGAGGTGGAGGACAAAACAGCAGGAGGAAGAATGGAAACTGAGAGAAAGAAAGGAAGAAAAGGACTATTATTTATATTTGGTGCTTTGTACTGCACTGAGTAGTGGGGAGCAAAAGAAAAACGCTTTCCCACTTAAATAAAGGTGTGTTGTCTGGCAAGCATTGAGTCTCAGCCTGTCTGTTTCAGGATTTGTGGAAGGGTAAGCCCCTGGTGGTACACAGTGTGTTTGTGTGCATTCGCTTTGTGATGGACTGAAAAATCATTCCTTGATGAAGGCTGGAAAAGCTGTAATGTTAAAATTCGTGTGACTAAAGCATATGTAACATTATACATTGCTACAGGGTTGAATTCCCATCAAATTCCTAATTGGAATTGTGCTTTACACTGGACCTCTAAATTATTTTATTCCATCGATCTGGAAATTCTTATCGGGATGAAGTGGGTTCTGTAGATAAGTGTTCAGTGTAATTTGCATTGACATCTACTCTGCTCTCTTTAATCAATAAATGTCGAAACTGGCCGACTGACTCACTTACCTACCCTTCAAGATAAACGCTAATTCCCATTTCGGTAAAAAAGTTGAAATTTGATAGGTTGGTACATCAAAGTCAATAGGTATCTGCTAAGAAAAGACATTTTGGTATACCCATTTTTAGGGGTAACACCCAAGCCTAAAATAGAAAAACTAAATACCCCAAAATCTCAAAAATGCTTGGACTAAAATTTGATAACATTACAGAAAGAAGAAAAATATAAATTTGTCAATAATAATATGTACCAAGTAGTTAACATGCCATGTCCTGTTTTGAGTTCCACGCTGAGACAAAGCTGGGACAGACACAGTGATGCTTGGCTGTTTGGGGCGTTCTGCTTTATGCCAGCAGAAGAGATGGGCGGAGCCTACAAACAGCTACACTGACCAGTAGGGTGGATGGATGAGCGAGGAAGAAAAAAGATGTGATATGCGGAGACTCAGACAGCCTTTCTGTAATACACAGAAACATTTTAAAGTCCCTACTTTTTAAAGATCCCAGTGTACAGTGGGAAAAGGATCTCTCACTCAAAATCTCAGAAAAGGAGTGGAAGGTAGAAATGCACAGAATTCACTTGAGCCCCATATGCGCAAACCATACAATTATTCAGCTCAAAATTATATATTGAGCGCATCTGTCTTGTTTAAAATTGTCCAAAATGTTTCCAAGGCATGATCCAACCTGCGAACGCTGCAAGCAAATTCCGGCCTCAGTGAGTCACATGTTTTGAGCATGCACGAAATTTACATCCAAAATCTTTAAATGCCTTTCAGACAGCCTTGGTGTCACAATCCCTCCTAATCCACTAACAGCTGTGTTTGGTGTTCTTCCAGATGGATTTAAAGTGGAGAAGGACAAACAAACTGTAATTGTCTTCACTACACTATTGGCACGTAGACTTATCTTGCTCAAATGGAAGAATTCTAATGCACCTATTCTATGTTAGTGGGTAGCTGATGTTATCTATACATCTTATACTAATAAAAGGCAAAGCCCTCACTGACTGACTGACTCACTCATCACTAATTCTCCAACTTCCTGTGTAGGTAGAAGGCTGAGATTTAGCAGGCTCATTCCGTACAGCTTACTTACAAAAGTTAATTAGGTTTCATTTCGAAATTCTACGCGTAACGGTCATAACTGAATCCTACTTATGTACATATATACAGCCATAGCCTGCAGCTCGGTCACCGTGTGAGGCGGAGTTGCGTCACCCATCACCACGCCTCCCACGTAGTTGGCTGCCTGCCTATATTGCGTCCCCCTTACCCACACCTCCCACATAATTGAGTGCCTGCCCATATAAGGCCGTCCGTCACCAGCAATCCAATAGACACGCTGCCGCAACGAGGCGTTTCTCATGTCTAAGACGAATCCGATTTTTGCGAGATACAAGTTTAGTGAAAAGACGCAAGGTATAAACGAGACTTTTGATCACTTTGTAACAGAGTTAAAATTGCTGGTGAAGGACTGTGCTTATGCAAACGAAGATGAGATGGTCAGGGATAGACTAGTGTTTGGCACAAACTCAGCGAAGTGCGAGAGAAACTTTTAAGTGCCGGGTCTGAGCTAACATTAAATAAAGCCGTGGACATCACCAGATCACACGAGATAGCACAACCACAGCTGAGAACCTTCGATGCATGTACTCAGAGCGGCTCACGTGAACTGGCTGTGAACGCAGTACGCACACAAAAAGCAAGAGCTCCAAAGAGCGCTGAGCAAAAAACGCATTACACAATTGAGAAGGCAGCAGAAGAATATGCAGCGAGTGACGCATACAAGTATATTCATAAGTGCAGCCACTGTGGAAAGAAAGCACACAGTGGAAAAAGTCAATGTCCAGCTAAAGGAAGACAGTGTAAAAAATGTTGTAAATTGAACCACTTCGCTAAAGTTTACAGGACTGGGAAAGGTAAACCCGTGCAGTGTGCAGTGTGTGATGTCTCAGATAAAGAGGAAACTTACAAATGTTTCATTCCGCACTGTGCCCCGTAACGAACTTTCAAAAATAACGTCTTCTTTTTGGCGGTACTCACCATTATGGCATAAGGGACTTTTGGAAATGACCTCTCCTTTTGGTGGTTTCATTCCTTATTTCCGTTAACAGACAATTTATTTCATGGCAGAGACAAAACAAGGGTCACCCCCAGTCCCCCTTCCTTTTTCCGCGCAGCCGCTGCCTGCGCACCTACCACATGGTTGGCTTCCTGCCTATATACATTAACGTCATCCTATGCTCATGTGCCTCCTCACTCGCTTCCTTACTTTCCTCAGCTGTTTGTTGTGCTCACTGCTCTCTTCTTCTTTACTCCACCGTTTCAAACCTGTTATTGTTGGCCTTGCTTCACGTCTTCCTGCTGGTGACTCCTGCCTTTTCGTCACAATCATCAAATTCACTCTCAATACTAAAATAAGCCTACGACAATTACATTGACAATCATGTTACATTATTTTTCAAATTTTTTCTTTTTCTTTTTCATAACTTCTTTAACACACTACTTCTCCGCTGTGAAGGAACGGGTATTTTGCTAGTATATTATCTAAAACTGGAAAAAATCTAATTCTCACTTCTCTGTTGAAAACTTTTCAATTTTTGACAAATGAAGGAGTCATTCCATCTCAGATTTATTCGAGACTTAAAAATCAGTGTGTGGGTGAGTGTCTCTCTCTCTCTCTGTCTAGAATGTATGATTGGTGCAAGTCATTCAGAGAGAGACTTATCATCTCTTCAGTCCACTTAAGGAATTTTTAGGAGGGAAGAAATTCAAGTCAAATGAAAAGGTTACTGACGCTATGCAAGAATGGGTCAATATGCAGTCAAAAGACTTCAACTCTTCTGGGATTTAGGAGCTTCCTGAGCACTGGAGCAGTGGCAGAAAACTACATAGAAAAATAGTGCGTAAGTCATTTAATTATATTCAATAAATAAAGCATAGCTCATAAATTCCTGTTTATATTTGAAAGCTCCTTGTATGTACCATGCTGAAGAGTAAGGAGTTCTAGTGAACTAATAATATAAGCCCCTTGTTTAAAAAAAATTAAAAAACAAATTCAAATACAGTCTTATGAAAAGGTCTGGAACCCTCTCAGCCTGCATAATAATTTACTTTTAACAAAAAAGATAACAGTGGTATGTGTTTCATTTCCTAGTAGCATATGAGTACTGGGGTGTCTTCCAAAGAAAGATATTTAGTGAAGCAGTATTTAGTTGTATGAAATTAAATCAAATGTGAAAAACTGACTGTGCAAAAATGTGGGTACCCTTGTAATTTTGCTGATTTGAATGCATGTAACTGCTCAATTCTGATTACTTGCAACACCAAATTGGTTGGATTAGCTCGTTAAGCCTTGAACTTCATAGACTGGTGTGTCCAATCATGAGAAAAGGTATTTAAGGTGGTCAGTTGCAAGTTGTGCTTCCCTTTGACTCTCCTCTGAAGACTGACAGCATGGGATCCTCAAAGAAACTCTCAAAAGATCTGAAAACAAAGATTGTTCAGTATCATTGTTTAGGGGAAAAGCTACAAAAAGTTATCTCAGAGGTTTAAGCTGTCAGTTTCAACTGTAAGGAATGTAATCAAGAAATGGAAGGCCACAGGCACAGTTGCTGTTAAACCCAAGTCTGGCAGGCCAAGAAAAATACAGGAGCGGCATGTGCGCAGGATTGAGAGAATGATTACAGACAACCCACAGATCACCTCCAAAGACCTGCAAGAACATCTTGCTGCAGATGGTGTATCTGTACATTGTTCTACAATTCAGTGCAATTTGCACAAAGAACATCTGTATGGCAGGGTGATGAGAAAGAAGCCCTTTCTGCACTCACAGTACAAACAGAGTCACTTGTTATATGCAAATGCTCATTTAGACAAGCCAGATTAATTTTGGAACAAAGTGCTTTGGACTGATGCGACAAAAATTGAGTTATTTTGTCATAACAAAAAGCGCTTTGCACAGTGGAAGAAGAACACCGTATTCCAAGAAAAACACCTGCTACCTACTGTCAAATTTGGTGGTGGTTCCATCATGCTGTGGGGTTGTGTGGCTAGTTCAGGGACTGGGGCTCTTGTTAGAGTCAAGGGTCGGATGAATTCAACTCAGTATCAACAATTTCTTCAGGATAATGTTCAAGCATCAGTCACAAAGTTAAGGTTATGCAGGGGTTGGATATTCCAACAAGACAATAACCCAAAATACAGTTCGAAATCTACAAAGGCATTCATGCAGAGGGAGAAGTACAATGTTCTGGAATGTCCATCACAGTCTCCTGACTTGAATATCATCAAAAATCTATGGGATGATTTGTAGCAGGCTGTAAATGCTCAGTAGCCATCAAATTTAACTGAACTGGAGAGAATTTGTATGGAAGAATGGTCAAAAATACCTCCATCCAGAATCCAGACACTCATCAAAAGCTATAGGAGGCGTCTACAGGCTGTTATATTTGCAAAAGGAGGCTCAACTAAGTATCGATGCAATATCTCTGTTGGGGTGCCCAAATTTAGGCACCTGTGTATTTTGTTATGATGCATATTGCATATTTTCAGTTAATCCAATAAACTTAATGTTACTGCTGAAATACTATTGTTTCCATAAGGCATATCATATATTAAAAGGAAGTTGCTACTTTGAACGTTAAGCCAATGAGAAACAAAAATCCAAAGAATTAAGAGGGGTTCCCAAACTTTTTCATATGACTGTATTGTACAGGAAAGTACTTAGTTAGCTACATAGTATACTTCTAATATGACACAAAAACTGTGGCCAATTGTCTTACGAAAGTTCCTAGGCAATGACAGGTAACACAGCTGATATTTTGGGGTATTTATAGTTTTTCAAATGTAAGTTTTTTACCCCTAAATAATGAAATATCAAAATGTCTTTTCTTAGAAGATTCCTACAGACTTAGATGTACCTTCCTGCCAACTTTCAGCTTTTTAAATGGGAAACAGTGTTTTTTATGAGTGAGTGAACAAATCCGTTAAATTAGCATTATACGAGATATACATACAGTGAGGTCCATAAATATTTGGACACTGATACAATTTTCTTTATTTTGGGTCTGTGCGCCACCACAATGGATTTAAAATGAAGCAATCATTATGTGATTGAAGT
The DNA here is from genome assembly GCF_016835505.1 of Polypterus senegalus. Taxonomy (NCBI): domain Eukaryota; kingdom Metazoa; phylum Chordata; class Cladistia; order Polypteriformes; family Polypteridae; genus Polypterus; species Polypterus senegalus. Next base: position 69,230,474 of record NC_053159.1, on the reverse strand, counting down.
GTAGACTGAGTTTTAATTCAACATTTAACAATGTTACAATTTAACATTGTAAGAACCACTTATAAAAGGCAGTAATTTTTATGCATGAAACTAAAATCTCTCTATTACATAAAAAAATCCTGGTAAAAGACAAGACCTTTTCAGAGAGATAATTTCATATCCCGCGAAACAAAAATTTGTGCCAAGAGATTTAACCACGCCTGGGGCCGGAAATAAAACACAAAAAGTAGATGACAAAGTTTCTGGACCAGGTGGAATTGAAAACCTAGCAGGTCCAAACGAGGTCAGAAATAAAAGACACAAAGTAGAAGACAAAGTAAAACATCATAAAGAGGTTCAAAAATGGGGCAAAGCACCTGCAGAGCAGGTTAGAGATAATGAAAGCAGTGGAATTCAAAATGCTCAAAAAAACGTAGGCGCGATACACATGCAGAGCAAGTTACAGATTATGAAAGTGGTAATATTCGAAAGTATCAAAAAATGATAGTAAAGATCGCATTAGCACTAACAAATGGAAATTATAACTCTGTGAAGTAACGGATCAGCAAATAGAGATTGAATATATGGACATAGGTGATATGTCAGAAGTATGTAAATATTGTAAGGCTGTAAAGTTTAAGTAGAGACTTGTAGATCATCTAATTCGTGTTGCCATCAGGGAAAAGTAGTGTTTCTTCCCAATGAAGAGATGAATCTGCAAGAATTAAGAGATTTGTTGTTTGAAGCAGAATATTTAAGAATGCAGCAATTTGGACTTTCAGAAGAAATTAACGAATCAGAGGTAAAGAAAGAGATGACAACAGATGAAGATATAAAAGTGGAAGACCATAGAAAATTATATCAGGAAATGTACTCACAATTAAACGATGATAAAAGATCAGTTTTTGACACAATTCAAAAATGTCTTCTCGGAGAAATTAGGCAGCTGTTATTCTTCATAGATGGACTGGGCGAAACAGGGAAAACATTTTTGCATAAATGTTTAGTCCATTATTGCAAACACTTATGCAAAAGCATTACATCGATAGTGTGGACAGGTATAGCAGCAATTCTTCTTCAGTACGGTAAAACGGCCCACAAAAAATTTGACTTATCTTTAAATATCATGGATGAAAATGTTACATTGAAATGGAAAAAGGAGATGAAACATTGGTTTTTGGATCTGTACAACCGTTTGTGGGAAAAGTCTTTATACTGGAAGGCAACTTTAGACAAGTTCTACCAGTAGTCAAGAAAGGAGGCCGAAGGCAGATTTACAATGCATGCCTAAAGAGTGGGCCTTTATGGTTTTTTTCCAACAATTCAAATTACAAAAAATATGCGAGTAAATCAAAATTCGGATGATTTCGCAATTTGGCTACTAGACATTGGCAACTTTAAAATTCAAAATCTCTAAGACTTATTATGCAAAAATCTTATTGCAGAATTTTATCCCAAAGGATTATCAACAGAAGAAATCAGTACACGTATTGTAATGTTATTGCGTCATTTATGTATTAGTGATGGACTATGCAATGGGACAAGATTAGTTGTATTAAAAACTGGTCGAACAATTCTAACATGTAAAATTTTAACAGGTGACAAGAAAGGTCATGTAGTACATATTCCGCGAATAACATTAGACATTAAAGGAGAAAAGGAGATCTTGATATGCCATTCATATTAAAACGTTTACAGTTTCTCGTGAGAATAGCTTTTGTTATGACAATTAACGAATCACAGGGACAAACTTTGAAAAAAATTGGTTTATTTATTAGAGAAAAATAAACAATATTCACTCATAGGCAGTTATACGTTGCATTGTCATGATGTAAGACCCAAAACAGAATCAAAATTCAATACGATCTTGAAGAAAAGTTCATTCCTAATATTGTTTTTACTGAAGTTTTAAAGTAAAAGTGAAAATAATGAATTTGTAACAATTCCCATGAACAAAAACAATCTCTTGGGGTTGGCGAGAGAAGTGAGCAGGGGGTGGAGCCCCCTAGTTTTCAGTACTTTCCAGCCAATAACTGCCTGAAGTCTGGAACCCATGGCCATCTCCAAGTGCTGAGTTTCTACCCTACTGACACTTTATACTGATGCTGTCTTCAGCTGCTGCTTGTTTGTTGGTCTTTCTGCCTTCATTCCTGTCTTCAACGAGTGTAATGCATGTCCAGTTGGGTTGAGGTCAGTTGAATGACTTGACTACTGAAGAATATTCCACTTCTTTGCCTTGAAAAGCACTTGGTTTGCTTTCACATTATTGTTTGGCTCCTTGCTCCTGTGAGGCGTTGTCCTATCAGTTTTGCAGTATGTGGCTGAATCGGAGCAGACCATATAGCCCAGTCCTTTACACCTCCAAAATCATCCAGCAAATTCTGTCAGCACTTATATCATAAATAAACACCAATGACCCACTTCTGCTGGCAGCTACTCATGCCCATGCCATTACCCTGCCTCTGCCTTGTTTCACAGATGACATAAGATGCTACAGATCATTAGCCGTTCCTTATCTTCTCCATATTCTTCTCTATCCATCATTCTGCTATATATTGATCTTAATTACATTTGTCCAAAGAAATCTGTTCCAAAAGTGGACTGTTTATTAAAAAATATTTTCTGGTAAAGTCTAATCTGCTCTTCCTATGCTTGAGGCCTACCAGTGGTTTGCACTTAGTGGTAAACCCGCTGCCTTTACTTTCATGAAGTCTTCTCTTGATTGTTGACTTTAGCAATGTTAGATCTACATCCTGGAGAGTGTTTTTGGTTTGGCTAAATGTTGTGAATGGGCTTATACTAGAATAAGGAATTCTGAGAACATCCAGCATAGATGTCTTCCATGGTTGTCCAGGATGTCTGGTATTGCTGAGCTCACCAGTGTGTTCCATCTCTTTAAGAATGTACCACATGTTTGATTTAACCATGTTTCTGTTATTTCTCTAAAGGGTCTGTTTTACTTGCATGGACAGCTCTTTGGACTTCATCTTGAGAGTTCACAGCAACAACCACCAAATGTTAATTCCACTCTTGGAATCAACTGCAGTCAACTTAACAGTTAGTAAAATAATGAGGACATTCTTCACACCTAGCTGTGGAAAAGCTTGTCAGCCAAATACTTTTGACCCACTGGAAATGCAGGACCATGTATAAAAATGGCTGTCATTCCAAAATGGCTCATATGAAACCCTTTGAATTAATGCTAAAGGCTTACACCTCAATCATGTAATGCTCATTTCAAATCCACTGTGTGCCAAAATTATGAAATCTGTCGCTGTCCAAATACTTAGGGATCTAACTGCAGATTTGCTGGGAAAATGTGAGAAACGATTGGAGCCATTTTTGAAACACTAGGTGGCACTGTTGCCCCTTTAACCCAACAGACAAACATACAGGACACAGTAAAAGCAATGAGAAGTATTTTTAGTACTTTTTCTTCTCCAAAACATTGCCCTAAGCACCACAGCCACAATAAACAGGCAAATAAACGCCACAAAGCATGATATTATTCTTCTTTCTCTCTCTCTCTCTCCTCCATACCTTCCAGCAAACATTGTCCACCTCCACCCAACACCGGCTCCTCGCTGGGTTTTCAGTCAACATTTATATATTGTCTCTGAACTGGAAGTGCCTTTGTCCTTTCCTCTACGTAACTTGCTAGCACAATTCGGGTCAGATGGAGAAACTGTGTTTCTCGTTACCCCAGAAGTACTTCTGGACTCCCGTCCTCGTGACTTGATAATACTTCTGGGCTATGTACGAAATAAGAGTCCCAAGGTCTTCTCACAGCATCCCCTGGCGGCGCCCATGGTACCCAGCAGGGCTCTGATACCAAACTCCAAAGTCCGTGATGCCCTGTGGGAATCTGCTGTTGAGAAGCTGCCATCTAGCCCTTTGGGGGAGACAGTGTCCAAATATAGCTGCCTTCCATCCTCGGGTGTCCCGGCTGGGCCAGTGTACATTGATAATCGATTAAACTTCAATTCGGGATATCACATCTGAACTATCCTGCTTACCTTTAGTAGTGATCGTTTATACTTTCGCCTGACAAAAAAAAAAAGTTCTTAAAAAAGCCGTGAAGTCATCGTATATATTTTATGTATAAAGGCACCTTTGTTCATATTCCTATCTCAACACCTTAAAAGAATATAATAAAAGCATTATGCGCGCAATTATCGCCAATAAAGCCTAATTTTAGTTAACGCATTCGCGCTGATCACGATAGCTGCGGGAAAAAGGTGACGTCAGATTTAAAGAAACACTCCGCGCGGAAGTTTGTCTGTGAGCCGCGGAAAGCAGGTTCCTGTGGTGGTTTCTGATGGCTTGGTGTTCGTAAAGACGAATAATTTTTTTAATTAAGAGAATGGAATTTGGACCTTGCACTGATCCGAAGAAATGGGTGTGATCAAAGTGCAAGCCCCGATCAATAAACGTCATGGTTTTCAAGGTTTGATTGATATTTATGACATGATGGGGCTGAATAAAAGACATCTGTTAAAAAAGGCTTACATAATTCTTATGTACACAATAAAAGTGCAATGTTGCCCTCTGCTGACAAACACAACAGAGTCACAACGGTCCCATTTCCAACTCATTTTATGTAGATAGCAAGCATCAAACCGCAGTGAATGTCTGTCCTTGTATTCTCTGAATTGGCTTATCGTGAATAGATTTGCCCTAGATGGATGCTACAGTACTTTTTTATTAACCAGTCAGACCACTCGTGCACTAAAGCTGGAGCGTAACAGTTTCCCAGGATCGAAGCCACACAGCCACATGTATGTTTGACCTCAATCCACAACATTTCCGGTGTTTGATGGAATTTGTAGTTTTGTCATTCTATTTTGTTTAACGTCTGATGACTGCATTGATGGTTATAAACTCTAAAAACCACAATGCACTGCGCGAAGGTGTACGTGATGGGGAAATATGGCTGCACACGTTGATTTTGTTTATATTAACAGATTAGGCGAATGCTGTTAGAAAGTGAAAGTAGATGCTTCTGTTTCTCTCCATTCGTTGCTAAGAGATAAAGATTAGTTTTGGGTCTTTTTTGGGTTAAGTGTAGTTTTACGGCTGTAACTATTGTTATTATTGGTCCCTGTTATCTAATACACGTGCCCGGCTTTCCCCACCCGTGGAAAGCAGCGAGATTTGTGACACTTGCTATACAGATAAGTAAAGCTAACCTACAATTTGATATCCATTTTCTCGTTTTTCTGATTGTCTAGACAGGCCTGGTCCTGCACAGAAACGTTTGGGGGGGCCCCTTTGGGGGGTTTCCTTTTTTTTAAAAAAAAAAAAAACCGAAAAATTTAAAATTTTTTTTTAATTTAAAAGAAGGGGGGAATTTAAAAACCTTTTTGAAAAAAAAACCCCCAAAAAAATCCCCGGGAAAAAAAGGGAAATGGGGGGGGGGGGGGGGGGGGGGGGGGGGGGGGGGGGGGGGGGGGGGGGGGGGGGGGGGGGGGGGGGGGGGGGGGGGGGGGGGGGGGGGGGGGGGGGGGGGGGGGGGGGGGGGGGGGGGGGGGGGGGGGGGGGGGGGGGGGGTTTTTTTTTTTTTTTTTTTTTTTTTTTTTTTTTTTTTTTTTTTTTTTTTTTTTTTTTTTTTTTTTTTTTTTTTTTTTTTTTTTTTTTTTTTTTTTTTTTTTTTTTTTTTTTTTTTTTTTTTTTTTTTTTTTTTTTTTTTTTTTTTTTTTTTTTTTTTTTTTTTTTTTTTTTTTTTTTTTTTTTCAGCGGGCAAGGCCCCCGGGGCACAAACTCGGAAAAATTAAAAGACCATGACCCCCCGGGAAGGGGGCACCTTTAAAAAGGCTCAAATCAGAAATTGAATTTGGCCCTCTGTTTCCCCGATTCCAAAGGGTCATTACTCTTTTTTGGGTTTTAACATAAAACCGGAATCCCTTTCCTGTTTTGTTTGGTTTCGTACCAGATTCAGATGGGCAATTTACAAAAATTCAGTAGACTGGAACTAAGTTTTCCAAAACACCCAGAAATTTTCCTCACTAAACTCCCTGGTAAAATAAATTTTTAGTTTTCACTATTTTTAATTTTTAGAATGTTTTGGAAAATTTCGAAATGAACCCGGGGGCATGTGGAAATATTAACAGTTGATTGTTTATATATTAGGAATTGTTAAAATAAAAAATTGTTTTTTATTGTTAAGTAAATATTTGGTTTTATTGTGTGTTTGTGTAATATTTATTATTTTATTAAAATTTTATAAAAATTTAATTAAAATAAAAACAAAAACTCCTCCCCCTTTTGATCATCCCAAATTCCACCCCGCAAAAAGTTTGGATTTTAAATTTGGGGGTTATTTTACATTCCCTTAAAAAATTCGGGTTTTTTCAAACTCCGTAATGGTAAAACGAGCTTTTTTCCATTTTTAAGGGAATGCAAGAAGGGGGAGTTTTGTGCATTCACGTTTGGGGGCGGAACGGCCGAAAAAACCAGGGGGGAAACCCTCAAAAAGGGGCTGAAGAAAAACCCCTTTTTCAGAAACAAAAAAGGGGTCAAAAATATTTAGAGTTCTGCACGGGGAAAAACGTTAAACCTACCTAAAAGTTCATAACCTCCCGGGGGCTTTGTTTTAGGCCAATAAGGGCCCCGGTTCCGGCAACCAATAAAACTCCCTAAATTTGGGGGTGAGCGATGTGTTGAAAGGGGATAATTTTGGTCGGGGTGGTTTTGGTAAAACTCCAAACCTAAGAAAGTGTTAAGTGCACTAAGAAAAATTTAAATAAAAATACCCCAAAAGAAAGACGTGGGGATGCATGAGGGCAGCCCGTAAAAACTGGCCCATCAATAAAAACATTAAAGGTGAAAAAACAAATTAAAATTGAAAAGGGGAAAAAATTGGGTTTGTAATAAAATTTATAAATATATTAAAAAAATAAAAATAATTCCCTAAAAAAAGACTAAAAAAAAAAAACCGTGGTAAGGGTTTTTCAGGTCTCAATAAAAAGGGGCAGGTTTTATTAAATCCGTGGGAATTATAAACCTTTTCTCTTTACAAGGATTGAAAACCCGGAATTCTTGACACAACAAATCAAAAAGAACCGGAAAAATAAAAAAATTCAAATATATGCAGCAACATAGAACACCCAAAACAAATATTTATTTGCATAAAAAGCCCGTTATTTTAAAAAGTTCCCCTGGCTTTTTAAACCCTGCTTCTCGTCGGGGTAATAAAATTTATAAATATTATAAATATTCTTATCCGAAAATAATTTTTTCCCCATCATTTTTTTGGAAAAAATTAAAAGGTACATTAAAGGGCCCGGAAAAAGTAAGAAGCAGGGAGGATGACATTAAAAGGCTCGGGCTGGGGTCCCGTCAACTCACTAAAAAACCGATCACATTTAAAAAAAAATATTTTAAGTTCTATTTATCCATATGTGAAACCCAAAGGGGACCCTTGGCGTGTAAAAACCCCCCAGATCATTTTTATCTGTTTTAGAAAAGCCGGGTTATGGGGGGAAAAAATCTAAACCCCATAATGACCCGCTGTTACCCGGTTTTGCCACCTTAAACAACATTATGATTGAAAGTTTAAGTATCACCGATGTGAAGAAAATTTACAAAATAGATTTAAAACGTGGGGGCCTTTTTTAGTTTACAACCCGTTTCCATTTTGGAATAATTTTAATTAAAGAATTTAATCTAAGGGGGCATAAAAGGGGAAACATCCGGGAAAACCCTTAGGGATGAACAAAGAAGAGAAGAGAAGGGTAAAAAGAACCGCCCTTTCAGGGGGGTTTTCGTGAAAATAAAATGAAAAGGGGCTTTTTATGAACCAAATGCACCATCCCGCCCTTTCCCGTTCCAAGTAATTTAACCAAATTTGTATGGGGTTTCCCAAAACGCCTTTCTAAACTGGCCATATTTTGCGGCTGGTGCGGAACAAAAACCCCCCTTCGGCCAACCTTGTGCTGTTTGGTAAAATCTGGGAAAAGTTTCTGGAAAAGACTAAAAAACGCCAGGGTGGTATGATGAACCTGTCCATTGGAACTACAAACAGAATTAACCAAAAAACGACAAGCCAAAAATCCAGGGTCCCGCTAAAAATGCAATGAAAGAAACGAAATTTTTTTGGTTAAAAAAAAATTTAATTCCAGGGTTATGCACATTTCATTTGAATTTGATTTTGCGGAAATTTTTTATGGGAGCAAAATCGGAATTTTCAAATTTTTTTTTAAAAAAATTAATAAGGTAAGTTTAATGTTTTTTCGTTTTGATTTCAACTTTTAATTTAGACAGGAATTTTTATAGAGCAAAATTTTAAAGTTTTTTAATTTTGATTGTTTACACGAAAATAATTTTCCTTCTTTTTAATTCCCCCCCAAAGAATTTCCCCAAAACAAAAAACCTTCAAAAAAAGGGGGTAGTTTAAAAATCATGGCAAAACCATGACTTATTGCGGGGTTACCTTTTTAAAAAGCGTGTGACACAGAAATATGTTTGTATTTTGAGATAATTTAAGAAATTTTGGGGAATATTTAAATTAGTTATTTTTTTTAAATAATAGGTAAAAATGATTTTTTTAATTTTGTTTTTTTGTAAATTAAAGGGAAATCCTCCATCCTCAAAAGTGACAAAACATTAATTGACAATGAAAATTTCTTATTTCAAAAATTTACCCTTTTTTTCATTGCTTCTTTAACACACTTTTTCCCCGAAGGTTTTATATTTTAAATATTGTGTGTGTTTGGTGTGGTTTTTGTATTTTTTTATTTTTATTTTTTTATATTTTTTTTTTTTTTTATTTATTTATATATATATTTATTATTTAAATTTTTCTTTATTTTCTTTAACAATTTATATAATTATAAACAAAAAAATTACATATAATATATATAATATATATATATATCAAATTTTATACAAAAAACCCTTTAAATATCATATATAATTTTTAAACATATATATAATTATAACAAATATATAATATTTATTTTTCTATTATCATATTTTAAACAAATAAAATTTTTTATAATTAATTATTATACAATATTGTTTTTTTAAATAAAAAATTATATTATATTGTGTGTATATTTTTAAAAATTTTTATATATATTTTTTTTAAATTATAATATAATATGTTTTATAATATATATGTTGAAAATATATATGTGTATTTTATAATTTTTTTAATGAAATATATATATTGATATATATATATATATATATATATATATATATATATATTTATTGATTTTATATATATATATATATATATATTTTATATGTATATATATATATTTAACGCTGGCCCCCGGCACAGACGCGGACACTATTTTTCCCCACACCTTTTATTTAAAATATTCCTCCAAATAAAAAAAGTCCGGCACTCACCCCCCAGCCCCCTTGGGCACGACCCCCAAAAGCCCAGGGCCCACAGTCTCTGTGCCTTTGCCCGGGCCCGCCTCTTCCCTCGCCTCCAGCTCAGTCCTTCTGCCTCCGACTTCCACCACCGACGGGAAAGGGGGTTTATGGGGAGCGGAACCCCAGCCCCCCGGCATTAACGGGGCCACCCTGTGTGGGGGAAATGCTCTCCCCAAGCCATCTGTGTTCGGGCGCCCCCCGGCACTTCCTGGTGGCGGGGCGGGCTCCGAAAAAGGCACGGGGGGGCCTGGCGGTAAACGGGTCCCGGGGCTGGGCCAAACCCCCTCCCCAGGCCCCTGCCTAACCGGGGCGCCCTCCGCCGGGGGGGGCCCCCCTCCCCCGTCCTCAAAGCGCCCGGCGGGCTCACCCCAACCCCCAACCCCCAGGGAAAAACCGGCACCGGCCCCGCCGGCGTGACCGGGGCCCTGGGGAAGGGCTTCCATCCCCCAAACCCGGCCCCAACAGAACAGGGGGCCCCCCCTTGGGTTGGAGGCCAACCCCCCTCATGTCCTCCTCGCCCCCCGGGGCTCCCCCCCGCCGGGGCCCCAATCCCCCACCGCTAGGGGGGAATGGGTCACGGCCAAAGGGCGGGCCCCCCGCGGGGGCCCTAATGTCCCCAGGGCCCAACCGGCCCCCCTGGGACATCTGTCCCCTCCCCCGGCCCCCGCCCCCCTGTGGTCTCGCCCCTCCCCCCGCTTTTCCCCCAGGGGGTCCTAAAACCTCCGGGAGCACCCCCGGGGGCCTCCCAAAGCGGGGGTCCCCGCCGCGGCCTCAGCGCCGGGGGCCGGGGCCTGAAAAAAAAAAAAAGGGCCCAAGCACAGCCAGGACCTCACCCCGGCCCCCGTGGTCTCCGGCCATGCTCCTCCCCCCCCGACACCCCCAAATTTTGCCCGAAGTCCTCCGCCGCGGTTCCATCCCCCCCGCCGCCCGGCACCTCCCCGAAGCCTCGCCCACCCCCCGGGGACCCCTCCCCCAAAAGGGGGGCCCCTTCTCGGCGCGCACCCCCCCCGCCCCCTCTCCGGGGGAACCCGGGCATTCACCCCCCGTTCCCCCTTCTTTTCGGGCCCCCTGGGGCCCGGGTTGCACAGCAAAGCCAAATCCAGCCCGTCGGAAAACAACGACGGGAACGCTGCGGGCGGGCGGGGCTGGGACCGGGACTCAGCACCCCCCGATCCCCGCCCCTTTGTTGATCTCCCAGCCTCGCTAGCTTCTCCCCGCCCCAAATCCACTGTTGGGAAGTTGCCCCCCGGGCCCCGTCCCTGTAAACAGCAGCCTTTGGGGAACCCCCGCCTTGGACACACTCACCACCCCCCGCCGGTTCTGCCTCCCCTTTTCAGCCCCCGCCGTTCCTCCTCGCGGGTGTCCTCCCCCGACGCCTTCCCCATCAGCTCTCGCACTGGGGTAGAACCGCGCAACCCCCAAAAAGGCGGCTTGGCGGGCGGGATCCTCCGGGCCCCCCGACCTTGAAAGAGACGGCGGGTGGGCACCGTCCATCAGCTCCAGGGCGCCTGCCTCCTGGGGGCCCTCCCTCTCCCCTTGGGGTCTCGGTTTGGACGGACTGGCATTCCTTGGCCCCGCCTTATCCAACCCGGGGGGAAACCCCAAGACCCCCGGCCAATCCTCCCTGTCAGCGGGAACCCCCGGCCCGCCCTTCTCCCCCGCGCTGGTGGAAAAGTGCCCTGCCGCCACCCCCGCTGCGGGTCGTCGGGTTTCAGCGGGCCCGGCGCGCTGTCGACAGCCCCTGGCCGCGTGTTCCCGGCCGGCGGATCCGGGGTTTGCCCTCCCGGGAGAAAAATATAACCCCGGGGCGGTACTCACCTCCCCAAACCCTTGTGCCGGGCCCCCGCCCCGGTTTGGCCTTCAGCGAAAAAACCCCGCCCGGCTGTCCATCCCGGCGCTCTCGGGGCCCGCTGCGTCCAGCAGGCCCCCTCCCCCCCGCACCGGGGGGGCCCCTCTTATTCCCCCGGGGGTTTTGGGGCGCTCCGCGGCGTTGGCGCTCCGGCCAGTGGCCGTGCGCCGGGCGTTTAAAAATATTTATAAAAGAGGTCCCCGCGGGTTGGCCCCCGTTAGCCATTTGACGCTGGCCCCCACAGACAAGGGGGCATCATTTTTGCTCCCCCCACCGTTTTTTACAATATTCTCAATATAAAAAAAGCCCCCCACCCCCAAACGCCTTGGCATAATTTAAAATCCCGGGGCCCCCAGTCTCTGTGCCTTTGTCCTGGCCGCCTCCCGTCCCCCCCCAGCTCGTCCTTCTGCCTCCCCACTTACCCCCGGGGTGGAGGGGCTATGGGGGCGGATGGCTCCAGCGCTTCCCGGGCCAACGCGGCCCCCCCTGTGTGGCGAATGCCCCCGGAAAAACCCGCCCCCCCGGGCGCCCCCGGCACTTCCTGGTGGCGGAATCCGGCCCCGGAAAAACACCCCCCCCGCGGGGGCCCCGGTCCCCAGGGCTGGGCTTCAAAGCCCTGCGGGGCCCCCCCTAACCCAGGGGGGGCCCCCCTCCGCCCGGAGGGGGCACTCGCCCCCTCCGTCTCCCAAGGGTCGGCCGGCCCCCAAACGGGCCAAAGGGGTGCATCGGGCGCCCGCGGCCACGGGCCCCCAAAGGGGCTTCCCTCCCCCAACCCCTGGCCCCCAGAACCAGGGCGGGCCTTGCGGTCTGGGGGGGCACAACCCCCCTAGTCCTCCCCGCCCCGGCCCGGGGCCCCCCGGCCCCCCTTTTTTTATATTGTATATATATATATATATTTATATTTTAAATATATATATATAAATTAATATATATATATATTTTATTTTATATATATATATATGTGATATTTTTATATATATATATATGTGTTATATTAAAATTTTTATTTTTATATTGTTTTTATAATAAAATATATTTTATTTTTTATATATATTTGTGTTAAAAATTATTATATATATGTGTTTATATATATATATTGTTATATATATATGGTTTATATATATTATAAAAAAATTATTATATATATTTAAAATATTTTAATATATTATATAATATATTATATGTATATATATAATATATTTTATAAAAATATTAATGTGTTAAAAAAATATGTATTATATTATATTTTATATAAAGTGTATTGTATATATATAT